>NC_056744.1:876440535-876687833 GCF_019279795.1 Protopterus annectens
CTCGAGTTAAACAGAGACCCTCCCATGCTTATTGAGAATCCCGTTTCTTATCACTCTAATGTAATAATTTCAAAATAGTATTCAATACTCATTCAGATTGCATGTCCATCTCTGTCATTTATGCGGTTGTATGTAATTCATGCCCTTCATTTTATATTGGTAAAACTACTAGAATGTTGTCTTGTACGGTCAAAGAGCATTTATCAGCTATTAGAAAAAATGACGCAAAGAATGCTTTAGCAAAACATAGCATTGTGTGTTATAATTTCATGGGTTTCACATTCCTAGTTTTACAAAAGGTTGATGCCTTTTGTTGGTGATGTTAACACCTTGTTAGAAGTAAAAGAACTACTTTGGCAGCTTTGATTTAATGCAAACTCTCCCCCTGGCCTGAATGAAAACCTTAACATTAAATGTGTTCTTAAATGGCAGGGATGATTTGTTTTTACAAGCAGGAATGGCAGTTATTTTTGACATCCTGTACTCAATATACAGTTTTCTTTATTTGTTACATTTTTGAAAAGCTTATTGGTACTAGCCTCCCTGTCACTACTTACTTAGATGAATTACAATAATTAGCTACCTCCCATTTGTTAAATATACTATGGTTTTTACATATATATATATATATATATATACATACACACACATATATATATATATATATATATATATATATATATACACACACATACATACACACACACATATATATATATATATATATACATACACATACACACACACACATATATATATATATATACACACACACACACACACACACACACACACACACATATATATATATATGTATATGTGTATACATATATGATATATCTCTATGTATACATACACACACACACACACACATATATATAAATATATATATATATATATATATATATATATATATATATATATATATATATATATATAGGTGTGAGTGATATGGCCTGTGCATATATAGCAATTCTGAATGTATTTGTATTGCTACACCAGTTAAGACAAATTCTGCAGAATCTGCCTGAAAACTGTCTCAGTCTCTGTTGATTTCACCAGCAATTCAACTATTTTACTTATAATTTTTACTTTCTAACCAGATGGATCCACTAGCCACAATGGCCTCTTTAATACAACCCTCGAGTACATTATGGTTAACTAACATATTATGAGTCTCACAGCAAGTAATACTACTTGCTAGGTGATCTTTGTTGAAAGAACTGTGGTATATCAAAATGCAACAGTAAACAAGTTTTGTTTTAAGAAGTACTTATTTTAACCTACAAAAAAGACACAGCTGCCCATTTTGTGAAAGTAGTAAGGCATTCAAGGTTATGCACTGCGCAAATATTACTGCAGTCCCAGCAACTTACAATGCTCTAACCTTTCAGGCATGCCGTTCAACACCCCAGGAATGACAGTAATAACTGCATGGTGCACATTTTTTCATGCAACGCCATTCCTCTCAACCTCAAAGTAAGAAATCTGGACAAATCTATAAATAAAATTAGGACAAAGGCAGAGACGATTTTAAATACTGCTCTTAACTTAGAAAACTGATGAAATAACAGATTTTACATTTGCATGAATTTTCTGAAGGGTATGAAGTCTAAAACTCAAATATCTGTCATTATTTCTGACTTCAGTCTAGTAATTTGCCACTAATTTGACAGAAAACCACAATTTTATGAAAAATGTACCAAATTAGTCAAAAATCTAGACATTCTGTGAAAATCTGTACAGTGGAGAGGTATGAATTAGTTTATATACTACTCAACATTTAAAGTAGTTTTAGAAGGCCTACCAAAACATCGTATTTCAGAAAGTGTGCATTACAAATCAATGTACCTAAACAATAAATTCTTAGACCTATTATCAATCCAGTATTGATATTCTTATTAATTTTAGACTTTAGTCATGAAATTTATGGGTATTACCTGTGTTTCCATTTCCAGCATTCTCTGTTTCATTTCCTTCAGACCAGCCTGTGATTCAGCTTCTCTAAGGCGCACAGTCATTAATTCATCCTGTAATTCACTGATTGCATTCTTTTTAGGAGATTCTTTCCACCTTCCAGTAGTACGTGCTAAGTGGCGCTAAAAATAATCATTTGGGGTTTACTGTTTTTCTTAATTTTAAAAGTAAGACTGCAGATAAGCCAAATCATATTTGAATACAGAGTTACATTCAACAGTTCTCATTTTTAATCAAGCATCAAATTATTTCACAAAGGCCAAATGCATAAAAGACACAATATTATGGAACTCCCTTCCCACCCAGAATTACCTCTGTACCATCTTGAACCCACTTCAAAACTTTACTAAAAGCATACCTAAAAACATGCTGGCTATGCCCTTGCAACTCCCCCTCTAATATCACCCACCCCATCCACCCATTTCTTTCCACCTCGCTAACTACCTTGATTATAGCAAGCTCGGATGCTCATACGCCTAACTACTTATTATACAGCAGGAACTTCTTATTCTAACAATTGTTAATGTCTGTTATGTACTTTGCAGATAATAAAGATTCTAGTTGTCTACTGATGTACTATGTTCTTCATCTGTAACTATGTTTGTAATTATGAATTGCTATGTTGATCAAATTGTTAATTGCTATGTAAATCCAGTGTAACTACTGTCTGTATATTTAAACTGTGGAGCTTTTCTCCTCGGGTTTCCTCTGAAAATGGACCTACATCCAGTCGGACACTCCCGGTCAACAAATGTAAATAAATAAATAAAAATAATTAAATAAAAGAGTTACCACTGAATAACAAAAACTGAGCAAGAATGGAATGTAACATGGAATTTCAATTCTCTATGCTGGGGAGTAAACTCTGCAGTTTCCAGTTTTATTCAACCATCTCGACAGGCTTAAAGACAATGCTGGATGGCATGTAATTATAAACACAACTTGTGTCCACATTGCCTGTAACATAAATATCAGGGAATCAAACACAATGAAAATTATGAAAACATGTTTCAGAGGGCTACTACAAAATCAGAACTAAGTAAACGTGCTGAAAATGCAGCTCATACATCACAGACTCCATTTATAGTAAATTAATATGTAGCAAACAGAAGAAATGCCAGCCAGCAATGAGCCAGCCAAAGAAAACATATAAAACAACCTTACAGACAACACTCAGTCTGTCTCACTAGAATAGGGATGACACATTCTATACTGCCATTTGGTGAAGAATAGAATCTTAAAAGATCATCAACTTAACAACTAGGTAACAAGTTACAAAACATCTCGGGACCACACAATGAACCACACTCATGCACAAACTGCTGCTGTTAACCTTTTTAAGCATAGCAGGTAACAATCCTGAAAATTCCCAGCGATTCACAAGGCTTAACAGTCTGTTGTGGTGCCTAGAGTCATGTAGCTGGAGAACTAAGTACTCCTACATTAATCTTTGCTTAGGTCTGGAATTACAGGAATGGTCCCTTACAATGGGATCTCTTCCTTTTATCACTCAGTACCAAGCATTTAAATCTGTCAACCCTTCAGCTAATCAATAGTCCAGTACTGACATGAGTATTCAACATTTCCACAGACTTTTCAAGGTGGAATTCCCAAATGTTTTAGAAGCTGCAGATCTATGGCTCTGACTCCTCCCCTACCCATAATTCCTTCCATTCCCCAAAATACCTCAGACTGAGTTTCCTACAGATAATACAAATAAAACAAACCACAGAAATGCTCTTTAATTTATTAAAACAAGCAAAGCTTTCAGGTTGCCCCTTCTTCAGTGCTAAATAACATCTTACAAAAACACATTCAATTTATATTAAAAAATACTTATAACATGACACAGTCAACCAATAAAAAATAATAACCAATTAAAATTAAAAATTCAGTGCAACACCATATGCTTTCTAAATAAAAATGGTTTCAAACTAACTGCAGCAGATATATTGTTGTGTTTTGCTATTGTTTCCCTACAGATAACCACAAAAATGTATTTTAATTATCAGCATAAACAAGTTAGGCTGCAAGATGGCGTAAGAAGTGGCCAAAAACGGGAGGACAGCAATCAACAGCTATTCACAGACAAGGTTCCTGACATGTTCCACCCATTAATTAGCAGCACCAGGTGACAATTTCAGGAGGACTGAGGGAGAAAGGGATGTTGAACCAGATGAAAACAAGACTAACTGAAATCTAGCATTATTGTAAGTACATGACCTTCATATCCAATGTCTGTTTTTGCCCAATTCAACTTATGGGACAGATTCCAAAGCTACCAAACACCTGGGTGGTATCAAGGAAGGATATTCCTGAGAATGGTGGAGACAAAGAAGATAAAGGATCTGGACTGTCCATCTAGCTTGCAGTGTGAAGTACGTGTGAACAGTTGAACAAGTTACTGCAGCACCAATCCTGTCATTAGCAACTCTACACACAAAAGCAGTAGAGGTGGATAATTCGATAGCGTCATCTTTTCATATGCAAACATTATGCAATCAGAAAGCCACCTAGGTAGACTGACCTTTGAATACACTTTTGGCTAGTTTGGCTTTAGAGAAGGTCATCAACAGCTGCTCAGAAACTTGGGAAAAATGCTGGCAGACTGATAGTCTGGTTAAGGTTAATTTTGGATATCACATGTAGGAGGAAAGGGAGATTCATTCTCAAAGACACGCTGTCCTTACAGAAGATCACATATGCAGGTTTACAAGATGATGCTTGCAATTTATAAATCCTCCTTGTGGAAGTTAACAGGCACCATAAATGGGGTTTTCCAAGAAAAAATATTTTAAATCTACTGTGGCTGCAAATTTGAAAGGCGCCTAAGTTACGGTCTGCAGCATGACAGTAATGCCCCATAGAGGAATTATATACCTTATATGGAGCTGCAAAAGAAAGGTTCCTTTCAGTAAAGGCAAGGTAGTTCAGTGCTCTAAGTGCAAACGTCACTGACATGCACATCTATTTCCCAACCCTGTCCAGTGCCCATGACTCCCTGTTAAGGTTATGGACAGATGTACTCTAATCCAAGAGTTCTTTCTCTGTGGCTGCTGCCACAATCATGGCATCTACCAGGCAACCTTTACGACAGTATGTACTGTTCTTTGGGGCAACCAAGATCTTGTCTGATTTCTTTGGACAAGATCTCCACCACATCAAAGATCCTTCCATGCCTGCTGCACCACCAGATCTACAAGGTCATTAGCAGGTGGCAAGAGATAGAAGAGCTAACCCCAAAAGATTTCAGGAACACAGACTTCTCAGAAGAGGGCTCATTGTTGGACCAATCCCCTCTGTGTTTCATCTATTCCAGTGTATCATCAAATGTAACATCTTCCAGAGGGGAGTTTGTTGACCCTTCACAATTATCCAAGTCAGTCTTTTCTGTAACTGAATCTGAGGAGGTGTTCAAATGTCTCCTTTTACATGTCTGTTTTCTGGAACCCTGCCGTGTTTGGTCTTCTGGGGAAAGATCAGAATCAGACTGAGAATTTGGATGGTAAACACCCTTGAGGCTCAAAGGCTGACTGTCCTAGTCGATGAGGATGTAGGAGCTCAGTTGCAGTATCCAGTGGGGGTCAGGACAAAGTCATGTATGGCAGACACCCTCTTCTCTTGGTCTGGACAGAACCCTTTCAAATGCCTCAAAAGCAGAGAATGTGTTAAGAGCTAAAGTAGTACTCCTCCAAACCAAAAGAGAGACAGCAGGAGCAATTTCTGCTCCAACATGCCGCAACTAACGAGTTAGGGATATCATTGGAGTCAAAGTCGAAATAACTATCTGCTCCCATGTAGGTTCTCTATGAAGGCTCGGATCCATGACTTTGGATCTGAAGGCCAAATCAGAACTGGAGATATGAATGCAAGATGAATGCTGCCCAAAGGAGACAGCTCTATGAAGACCCCCATTTAATCTATGTCCTTAGGACTCCCAGTTGAATCTGTTTCTGGAGGAAACTCTACATCATCCTGTTGACATCCCCTTTGGTAAGGCTCCTGGTGGAATGCAGGACCTCAAAGATGAAGCCGCTGAAGGTGGCTGGAAGGAATGCCCTTCCTGCAGGAAGGGGAATGGTAACTACAACCCACCAACTCCAGTGAGAAGTGTGGAGGAGGCATCAGCGAATGGATTACAAATGCCTTTGGAGCTGGACCCAAACTTCTGTCATATCCAAAGAACACTTTGTGTCTCTCTTCTAATTTATTCTACTTTCCCTTATTTACTCCTTAGAAGGTCTAGATTTTCAGCTTACTTGGCCAGAGAAGTCATCTGAGGGGAAACAGAAGGTGCCGAATGTCCTGCTTTGGAAAAAAGCCCCTTAAGGACTAACTTGTCCCTGCATCCCTGTAATTCTCTTGCACTTAAGAAGGTGCATATCTTGTAGTTAAAGTCCAGGCATGGTCACACCTGGACAGTATACACACAAGGAGTGACGGCCTTGTGGGGGAATTTTGTTTCCACAGGCCAAACACTTCTGGAATCCTGCAACCTTGACCAACATAATGGAATTCTCAAAACCTCATAGCAGCTGGTTAAACACAAAAAGCAATCATACCAAAAACAGTACTACAGAATAAAGCAAAGAACAAATTTTCTAGCACACATGACTAAAAATAACAATAATAGCAACAATAACCAGGAGAAAGAATAAAACAACCACTCAGAAGATCTTAAAAAGACAGCAGAAAACCTCCGGAGATGATTTTTTTTTTAAAGGAGAAGATTTATAAGAGGAAACACTAAGGCAAAACCCGAGAACTAAACCTAGAGCAACAACTCAGGAAAGATATCTCCTATCTCATAAGTTGAAGACCAGTGCCTTGTAGACCACATCCTTCCAAAAGAAGTGGCAAATGAGATCAGAGGTATTTGAGGAATACAGGCAATTATGGGTAGGAGATAAGTCAGAGCCCTGGATCCACAGCTTCTACAAGGTGCAGAGGTTGGATCTGATAACCCAAAGATTGAACTGGATGAAAACAGAGAACATAGAATCAGCCAGCTTCCAAAGCCTTACAGCACCGTCCACATGCCCAAACCATTAGTCAGCTTGAGCTGACAAAAAGACAGGTTTGGGCTCCAATCCTTAAGAGCTTTGATGTCAATTAAGAGAGGGATGCAGAGTCCTGCAGACATTGACAGACACTGCTAGGAACAAAAAAAATGTCCACACCCTGGCATAAAAGAAAAACACCAAAAAATTAGGGGGACAGAGTGAGGGAAGGAGTGGCTACTGCAGCAGTGACAATCTGAACTAGTGTTTAGGTAAATTTACTTATTCAACTGTATATGCTCATTGTAATCATCACTGCTGCAAGTGGCCTAAGCTATATGGGTAGATAACCATAGTTTAGAACTGGAGGGTGGAAGCAGAATAGACCAGAATCCCCCTGGAGAAGAGACTACCTAAGCCTGAAGGAGGACTCAAGCTTACAATGCATTGTACAAGTATATACATTAGACCATCATGCTGTATCTAGCATACTTTACAGTCCAACACTTTCCAAAAAGTCACAGATGAAGCCAAGGTCCTGGTAGTGTGCGCCTTGACCCTGCTTGGAGTAGTTTTGTTATGGTAGGAATATAAAAAATGTTAACAGCCTTGGACAACCATTTGGAAACATTCTGCTTTGACCAAGGTTGTCCCTTCTTCTTACCTTCACAAGAAATGAACGACTGATGGAAGAGAATCTTTCAGAACTTTCAATCAAGATAGTACCCGAGTTATCTGTGGACATCCGAGCTATGAAGTATACTTTCTCCCACATTTTTGGGTTCAGGAAAGAATACAAGGGAAATGGATAATGTGGATTAGAATAAATTCTAACACCACTTTAGGCATAAAAGAAGGATTAGTTGTCAAGTAAACACTGCCAGTGTGGAAAATTAGAAAGCTGACCCAACATAACAGCTTGCAACTCGGATATTCTTCCTGCAGAGGTCATAGCAACCAGTAAAACTGTGTTCAATGTTAAGAACATCAAGTCTGCCAGGTGAGCTGGTCCATTGGGAGAATGGTTTAACTTCTCTAACACAAAATTAAAATCCCAAGGAGTCACCAGTTTTCTTGGCAGTCTCATATAATGCCTTCAGAATAATTTTTGACATCAGAATGACTTGAAAGAGGGGGATTTATGGGCAGACATGCTGAAATGGGCAACAAACAGACTTTGACAGAGGAGTAAGACAGGCTATAGAAAAATAAATCATACAACATTGTAAAACCAGAGTAACACTAGCCCTGAATGAGTGCTGGTTATGTTGTTGGCAGCAACTAGAAAACATTTTCCATTTGCTAATTTATGATTTTCTACTTGCAGGTTTCTTGCCTCCATTAGTAACTGGTCCACGTCCTCAGTAAACAGGTGCCTAAAAGGTATTAAGACCTTACTATCATCTAGGCAGTCAGCTGAAGTTTTATGGGGTCAGGATTTATCAAATACCCCTGTTCTTGTGTCAACAGATCCAGTCTGTGAGGAATTTTGTGGTAACTGTCCTTAACTAATTCTAAAAGGAAGAACCACCATCACCTAGGCCAGAAGGGAGTCACTACAATGATCTTAGGATATTCCTTCTGAATCTTCAGATACATCCTGGATATTAGTGTAAAGGGTGGAAAAACATAAAGGAACATTCCTGTCCAAGGCAGAGAAAAGGCATCTGTCTTAATCAGTCTTGCAGGCCTTCTCGCATGGAGTCCTTGAGCAGAATTCTGCCAGCTGACTGCTCAGAGAGGAGGAAAAAAAGATCAGTTTGAGGAACTCTCGAAAGATGGATCAAATCTTGGAAGCCCTCTGCTCTAGTTTCCTTTCATGAGGGTCTGCTTTTGTCCTGCTCAGCTTGCCTGCCACAGTTTTGCTCAGATGGAATCCAGGATGCCTGTAGAGTGAAACTGTGTTCTAAAGCTACACACCAGGCTAACATGGCTAGTCTTCACAGGTAGAAAGACATGGTTTCCCTTGCTTTCATAAAGCACCACATTACTGTTAATTGTCTGTAGCAACTTGAAGAGATCCTGAGGGCCAAAGATGATTCGGAGAGTTGAGTCCCTTGATAACAGCAAGCATCAATTTCATGTTTATCTGCTTTATCTTTGCTGTCTCAGATACCTTGCACTTTTATCCTACTTGACATTGCTCCCCAGCAAAGTCTGAGGCATCTGTGGCACCTGCTTTGGTGCAGGAGGAGAGAAGGGAGACCTGGATTCAGGGATATGTGATGTCTCCACAAAGTGATTTCTCTTCTCACAAATCCTACAACTGAAATCTGAACAGATAACAGGTGATGATGCTGGGACCAAACAGATGTGAGATACCACTGTATGCTGCTCATATGCAGTCCTGCCAGAGGTATCATGAAAACATAGATGCTATGAGACCAAGAATCCTGAGGTATTCCCTCGGAAGTGACCAAAGTCTGAATGGGAAATCCCTGGAACTGATCCAAATATAGATCTTTTTTTTTTCCCTGTGGAAGAAGAGCTATTTGTACTGAGGTGTCCAACAGACACCACAGGAACACAATCCTGAAAAAAAAAGACTTGAATATTCTCTTGGAATTCCAGCCTGCTTAGATATCTCACCCAAGTGAGAGATTCCAGACACTTTGAAAAAGACTCTGCAAAGATAAACAAGCTTATATAGAAAAACATGCAGCCTGCAATGGGCTATACAACTTGAGCTAGACCATGTGTGAAGACTCTTAGAGCAGTGGAACACCCAAAGGGTAAGGCAGAGAACAGATGAGATCCAGACAAACAAAACTTTAAGAAACATCTGAAGTTTAGCTGGATAGGGGTTTGATAAGCATCTTTTAAATCGAAGGTTACCAAAAAGTTAATTGAGAAAGATTGGGTAAATAGTTGTGAAGTGAAAGCATTCTGAACTTGGGCACTATCACTAATTGGTTTATGAAAGAAAGCTTCAGAATTAGTCTCTAGGCATTTTCTTTCTTTGGCACCAAAAACATTTTTAAGTAAAAACTTCTTCCCAACCAGAGAGGAGGAACTGACTTTATTATCCCCTGAGAAAGCATATGTCATAAGACAGGAGGGAACAGAGTCATTTGGTCTGGTGAATGTGTAATAATTCCTTGGAAAGGAACACTGTTTTTATATGTCTACTTACCAGCATTTTGTGGAGACTGTTTTTGTTTCCTGCAAAAACAGGATGAGGATCCAGAAAAACCCTTGGAAAATGTAGAGAAGGGGGACCTCATGTATCAGCTTAACCATCTCATCACATTTCTTGATAACTTCTGCATCAGATGATCCAAAAACTAAATCTTTATACAAAAGAGAATTTAAAATCTCATTTTTTATATCTTTTGGGAGTTTCTGAGAATCCAGCCAGGCAAACCTTGTCAGCACAGTACCAGTGGTAACAGCCTTGAAAGGTAGTATCTACAGAGTCATAAAAAAGAAGTTATGTACTTACCATAACATTCCATCTTTGTGCTGTTGCCTCTCATTTGCTCAACTTATGGGTTTCAGATCAGAGAATCGGATCTGACTCAGCCACATACCAAAGCTGTAGGCTCCAACATCTAACCTCCTCCCCTACCCTGACCTCCTCCTCTCCTCCAAGTCCCTCAGATCAAGTTTGTTACGGCATACTATATCACAATCATAATACAAACCAAACAGGAAGAAATTACTTAGAAATAAAGGAATCAGCCAAGTTAGGATACTTCAGGAACTCAAAGGAGAACAGAAATATCTGTCCAAAAATTTTCTGTTAGGTCCTTCAAAAGGCAGGGGGATGGATGGATGGACGGACGGTTGAAGAGTAAATGAGAGGCAACTACAAAGATGGAACATTATGGTACATACTGTACATAACTTTTTTATCTGATGTTATTACCTTAATTTGCTCTTCAACCTATGGGACAGAGTCCTCATCTACTGAAAGAACCCTCAAGGAAGGATATTCTGGAGCACAGAGGAACCAAATGATGCCCTGGTACTGGAAATAATGTCCAGTTTGTAATGCAAAATAAAGGTATGATAGTCAGACCAGGTAGCTGCTACACAAATGTCATCTATAGGAAGTTTCGACCAGAAGGCTGAAGAGGTAGAAACTGATCTAGTAGAATGAGCCTTAATACGACTAGGTAAGGAAATGCCCTTACAGGAATAAGCAAGTTTGATACGACTGGTTATCCAATGGGCTAGCATAAGCTTGGAAACTGGTTTACCTAATCTGGACTTATAAAAGAATATGAAGAGTTGGTCAGCTTTCCTGAATGTTTGATTCTTTCCAAACAGAAGCATAGTTGTCTATGTACATCCAACGTATGAAGAAGGTACTTGTCCTGGTTTTAGAAGTTTGGAAAAAAAACTGGAAGTATGGTGACTTGGTTTAAATTAGCCTCAGAAGCGACTTTGGGCAAAAAAGAAGGGATTAGTACTTAAAGTAACTCTGTCCTTGTGAAAAATCAGATATGGAGGCTTGCGAGAAAGTCTGTAGCTCAGATATCCTCTTGGAGGAAGTAACAGTCACCAAGAAATTAGTTTTACAAGTCAGAAACTTTAAGTCCACTTTCACTGAAGGTTCAAAGGGTGGTGAAACTAAAGCCTGAAAAACCAGGGTGAGGTTCCAAGGAAGGGCAAGATCCTTAGTAGGAGGACTTAGGAGAAAAATACCCTTCAAGAAGACCCTTGCACAATTTAGATGAGGCTAGGGAGAAAAAATTCTCCCCTACGTGAAAATTGGAAATGGTGGCAAGTTGCACTTGCACCGTTATTAAAGAGGTAAGACAGGAAGTCCAAAACTGCAGAGACTGGTGCAGAAAAAGGTCTAAATTGTTCTGATGAGCCCAGACAGAGAACCTCTTCCACTTACTGTCGTATAAGCTTCCTAGTGGACAGGTTGTGTGTCGCAATCAAAATTTTTCCGACTGGGGAAGAAAGCCCGGGAGTTCTAGCCATTATTTGAAGTGGAGAAATCAAGCGGTTAGTTTCAGATTTGGAATACATGGATGGGAGTGCCCCAATGGGTGGCACAAGAGATGTGGAGAGACATTCAGAGTCCAAGGTGGACAAACCAGGTGAGACCAAAGCAAGGGGAACCACACTCAATGGGGTCAAAATGGGGCAATAAGGATGACCTGGCACTTCCAACATCTGTGCTTTCTGTAGAAAGTTGGCAATGAGTGGAAAGGGTGGGATGGCATAGAGTAGACCGGGGGACCAAGCATGGACTACAGCATCTCTTGGTGACTGTCCCTGCAGAGAGATCAGGGCAACAAACTCGCTGCACTTGGTGTTGGAGGGAGACGTGAACAGGTACCAGCAAGGTTGACCCACCTCTGGAAGTTCATATTTGCCACTGCAGGATTAAGAGACCACTCGTGAGGTATCACAGTGGTCCTTCAGAGCCAGTCCTAGTGTGTTTGACTTCCCCGGAATATGCGTCGCTATGTTAAAGCGGTTTGAAGAAATTGCTCATTGTCGCAACCTCATGGCCTCTTGACACAAGGGATAAGATCTGGTTCCTCCTTGCTTCCTGATGTACCAAACCACTGACATGTCTGTCTGAACAGCAACAGTTCCAGATGGAAGACAGAAATGGAGGGCTTGCAACATGAGAAGCACCACTCTCATCTCCACAAGTAGTGTATGCAAATTTATCTCTAGGGGGGAACACATGCCTTGGGTTGTCTGTCCCAGATAATGCCTTTCCAACCAGAGTTGGGTACTGTCCATGGTTACAGTGGCCGAGAATGGAGGAAGGGCAAAAGGTCGGCCAAGGAGGAGATCATCACATTGGATCCACCAGATGAGAGACTGTTTTTGCACGCTTGTGAAATCCTGATTTGGTAGTTCAAAGGTTAGCGAAGACGAGACCATTGTACAGCTAATTTCCAATGAAGCACTCTCATGTGAAAGCAAGCTAAGGGTACCAGAGTGATTGTTGCAGCCATGAACCCCAAGGCCCGAAGGACAAGACTGGCTTGTAAGGAAGGAGTGTCCATTATCTGTTTGACATGATCCTGTTGGGAGTAAGAAGGGCTAGAGACAGAGTGATGTCCAAATGAGCTCCGATAAAGTCTATGGCTTGAACTGGAAGAAGATGGGATTTGTTTAGATTGACAGAGATGCCCAAGACTGAGGCTAACTGAAGTAGGTATTCTCTGGCTTGAAAAAATCTATTCCTGGTGGGAGCAGTTAGGAGCCAATTGTGGTTAGGAGCCAATCTTCTTAGTAAGGAAACACCTGGAATCCATGCAGTCTCAGGTGAGCTGCAACCACTACCGTGTACTTGGTGAACACCCTGGGGGCTGTGGAGAGACCAAAGGGCAGTGCTCGAAATTGGTAGTGAATGGCTCCCAGCCTGAAGACAAGATACCTTCTGGAGAACCTGTTCATCTTGATGTAATACTACGCATCCTGAAGGTCTATAGAGTGCATCCAGTGGTCCTTATGCATGAAGGGCAGAATGGACTGTAATGTGACCATTCGGAACTTTGAATTGGCAATCGACATATTTAGTGAGGCAAGATCCAGAATGGGTCTGAGGTTCTCCATCTTTTTGGGCACTAAAAAGAATCTTGAGTAAAAGCCTGATCTGATCTGGTCTGGGGGTACACTTTGAATGACTGTTTTTAAGAGCAGCTTTGCAATCTCTAATGCAGCCACCTCCCGTTGATTGGGTGGAACATCAAGGAGGCTTTTCCTTGATGAAGGTTTTTGGAAAAAGGGTATCGAATAGCCTCTGGATATAATTTTTAACACAAAATGATCTTTTGTGATGGCTTCCCAGGCTGTTAAGTGTAGAGACAAATGGACCCCAACTGCCTGCATGGGAGAGCAGTTGGGCAATCCTTCAGGACCGTTGATTGGGTCTGTCCGAGAAAGAATCTCGAGACCCTTAGTTCATCGAACCCCTCTGTCATGAGGGCAGTGTTGTTTCCCCCTCCTCCTCTGGGAGAAAGGTCCCCTTGTGAATCCTAAAAAGGACCCTGCAATTTACTGAACCACAACTTACTCCATGCTGGTTCCGGGAAAAAGTCCGTTGTGGGGTAGACAAAGTCTTTCCATCCTTTTCACTTTGGGAGAGTGTCTTTAACTTTCAGACTGAAAAGGGTCGATCCATCAAAGGGAGCACTGATAAAAGATGCCTTACAAGGGTCCAAAAAATCACACAGCCACATCCTGATGTGGCGTCTGACAGCAATGCCTGATCCGGCTGCCCATGAGACACCCTTTGCAGCAGGAGAGATTAACTTCATGGATGTATTCGGAATAGACTGGAGGGTGATCATTCTTGAAGAATAGGAATTCTGTTCCTCAGCAGACATAGACCCTGGGACCAAGCTAGAGAGTCCCTCTATAGCCTGGTTACATGTAACAGGTAGTTCAGTGCTTGCAATGCAAAGGTCACTGAAACGTAAACCCACTTTCCAAACCTGTCGTCCAAAGCCCTAGACTCCCTGTTAGGGGGATGGACAGTGGAGCTCGGCAGGGCAGCTCCTTTGTGGTGGCGGCTGCAACCACCATGGCATTGACGGGAATCCCTTTATTCAAGTGTGGTTGATCAGAAGGGGCACCAAGGATCTTATCGGGGCATTTGGGAATAGGTTCCCGTGTCTGGTTCCTTCCACACCCTGCAGGACACAAGGTCAAAAAGGGGGTCCACAGGGAGGGGACACCCAAGTAGCAGATGGGCCAGAGCCAAACGCTTGAAGAAACACTGATTCCCCTGTATTGGGGCTTTTGGAAGATGAACCACCCTTTTGGCAGAGGTTTTCCATGAGGTTTCCAAAAGAGACAGCCTCAGGTTATGATTTGGGGGACCCTTCTTCATTGAGATCAGTGTACTCTATGAAGGATTCCAAGGGGGAATCAGAGTGTCTCCTTTTACACGTGTGCTTCTGAGGGACCTCTTCGGTGGGGTGATCCAGAGAGGTATCGTAAGACTCTAGGGGTTCCAAATGGAAAGCAGACTGGAAGTCCTTTTGGGCAGGATGTCCCAAAGGGGACAGAGTAAAAGTCTCAGACACAAAGGCAGTTGGGGGGACCAGAGTCTGAAGCAGGTAGCGTCAATGTTCTTCTGGGTGCAGAGAGAACCCTCTCCATCACCACGAAAGCCAAGGGAGATAGGGACACAGCAGGCATCCTCCAGAAGCCAAAGTTGTCAACAGGGAAGCTCTGAGAACCCCAACCGCCCCAGGATCCAAGTGGGGAGTTGGAGCCAAGCTATCAAACAATGAAGCCCTGAAAGGAAAAGACCACTCTGAAAAGTTTGTAGCTGTCATCAACCCCTCTGAGCCATGAGCTACAGCTCCTAGAATCACTAGGCTCCAAAACAGTCAGACCCAGGCGAAACAGAGACACATTCGGGGTCAAGATAAGCATACCTGTCAGCTTCAATGCCTCAGCTCCAGGAAGGCTCGGACCCAATAATTCCAAAATCTGGGGTCACACCAAAGAAGGGACAATAGGAGTGAAGACAGGGATGTTGCTCGCAGATCCAGGAGAGGGCAGAGCAGGCAATATCCCCAGCTGGATTTGTGCCTTCAGAAAGTTCACCTTCATACTGTTCATCTCAGCTTCTGAAAGGCTATGGGAGTACCTAACAGAAGAAGCTACTGAAGCAGGCATGGAAGAGGGCCTTGGCTGCTGCAGGAGAGGGGACTTTGGCCTCGAAGACAGTGGCTCAGGAGAGAAACTATGGCTCCGGCAAGGAGGGGAGGCTTGCATGACTACTGGAGCCGAAAAAGTCAGCTCCGATGGAATTTTGGCATGAGGTTTCACCAGTGGTGAGGTCTGCTGGGGGATCTCTTCCTCTCTCTGCTTTTCTTGGCGGGGTTTGAGGGCCTGAAGTGGAAGGGGTGGCTGAAGAGGAGCAACTAGGGAGAAGTCCCTTCAAAATAAGTTTGTTACGGTGGTCAATGAGTGCCCGATGTTTGAAAATGGCACAAATGGAACAGGCAGAATCAAGATGAGCCGCCCCCAAACAAACTACACACTCAAAGTGCACATCTGAAAGTGGGATTTTGTGCCAAGTGCTGCACTTTTTAAACCCAGTGGACTTTAGACTGGCCATGCTCTGGGAAACAATGGCAACAAAGCAAAAAAAAAAAAAACAGAACACAGGAGCACAAAACAGACCTAACCACACAGAAATAGAAGCAAAGAAATCATCTTTTTTTAAACTAAACTATACTACATTTTAAATAATATGTCTTTCTATATATTTAAAATGCATATCAATTAATATTAATATTTATATTTATGTTTAGGAATAGAAATAGCTAAGATTTAATAAGGCAATTTTTCATAATATGTTTGATCTGAGAGAATAGAGAAAACATTGCCTTTTTAAGTTATAAATTGTTTTATTTTTTATATTGTCAATTAGCACTTAATTGACTAATTTATTTTAAAGCTCTGCCTATATAAATATTGTGTCTCATTGTAACTTGTATTGGTTTGAAAAATCTTATCAGCGAAAGCGCTCACCATTTGTTTCAAATAAACCTGTTTGTTCGTTACCTGGAGTTTTTTTGGAAACTATCTGGTTTATTGGACATTTGTGTCAGGTCTGAACAGACTTTTTTTACAGCTGTTTTGCTTCAGAAAAGACAGCGTATTGTGTTATCTTTGATGTCCGAAGGGATGTACCATAAACCTAGCAGCACACGCAATTGAGGTCTAAAAGGTCTGAAGAGACGTATTTAGAAACTTTGTTCTGACACAGTGGCTTCAAGCGGTTTCATTTTATTTTTACAATACTACATACACACACACACACACACACACACACACATATATATATATATATATATATATATATATATATATATATTTACATACATATACACACATTACCCAACGATCACTGTCTCTACCACCCCATATAGCTTTATATCCTATCATACCTACTGTAATTTTTCTACAGTATCAGGAATTTTTATTTTCTGCTCAAGTTTCTAACAGTTATATTAGCTCATGCTAACCTTACACTAATTCATTTCTAGTCGTCTGTCTCTATAGTCAGTTATAATGCTTATCTATTGTCAATTTCTGTTTCTGTATTGAAAGTTTTATTTTTTATCTAGTGTCAAATTTTGTTTTTTTGTATCAAAAGTTGTATTTTTAACTATTGTTCATTTTTTTTTTTTTTGCTTCTGTATAGATGATCATATTGTTATCATATTGCTCAACAATTTGTTTTTTCTGTCTGAATGTGGAGCTTTTTTTTTCCCAGGCCTTTGCTGTAAATGGATGTGTCCAGTCAGACTATCCCGGTAAACAAATGTAAAATAAAAATAAATATATATACATATATACACACACACACACACACACATATATATATATATATATATATATATATATATATATATATATATATATGTGTGTGTGTGTATACATATATATATATATATATATATATATATATATATATATATATATATATATATATATATATATATATATATATATATATATATATATATATATATAAAGCTAAACAGCCAGGAAGGAAAGAACACAAAAAAACCCTCTTTTCCTGATACAGAATGGAGATAGAGAAAAAGGAGAGACTAAGAGGAAAAACAAAAATACTTGAATAAATTGCCAGAAATTTCACTCGCTGATTGAAGAAAGCCCTGAGGAACTCTTGAGTGTCGAGAACCCAATGCTTAGCAAAACGTGACAAACGAGATCTGGAGGATTTGGGGGAGAGGAGCATCATGGGTAGGGGAGGAGCTCAGATGTTGGAGCCTAAAGCTTTAAGCGGCCGAGTCGGATCTGATGCTTGGATATGAAACCCATAGGTTGAAGAGCAAATGAAGGCAACAACATCAGATCACAGTTTAAACAATGAGTAATGACCTAAGAAATGGAAGAAACTAAACCAGAGCAGAGTTCTCCACACAGGAAGGAACCGCAGATAAAACATGCCTCACACTTTCACAATTAGTCAAAATAAACAAACATATGAACCTGACAATTCAAAATTCTAAAAATTAAAGTTGTAGAAGCATACACTTTTCTCCAGACTTATCAATTGTTTCACCATCTTTGTTAGAAAGGGAAGATTAGAGTTAATAAAGTTAATAAAATGCTTGACAGCAGCTGGATTAACAAAAGCTATAGCGGCTTGAGATGAATGCATTGAAATTTGAAAAACTGTAGAACTTTCTAAATTCTGCTTTCTTAGGTTCAGCAGGCTAGTGATCAGAGAAATCATAGACTGTGACAAAACACTTCTTCCAACGCTGACAGCACAGGAGGGATGTAAGGAGGTTCTGTGAATTCCAGTTGCAACAATTCACAGTATTTTCTGAGAGAATGAGAAACCTCATTGTTATACCACTGAAAACATTGGCACATTCTGGAAATAGTCTCAGAGAAAGAGACTCATTGACAGGAAGATTCAGATGACATGTTCTCCTCAGTCTGAATCAGAAGTCTGAGAACAAAAATCTGCATCTGTTCCACAACATTCCTCTCCAGATTCCATTGCTTGAATCTCTACAGGTAAACAGGAATACCTTTTTTCTTTTACTATAAACCACCTGACAAAAATAAGACCCTGAGCCAGACTTCATTAACTACTCCTGTTCAATGAAACAAAAGCAGAAAAACCTATATGTTTAGTCTTCTAAAGGTTAATTACCAAGTGCTAGGCTAGCTGCCTTCTGTTTCATTTTGACAAGAAAGTTAGGGCAAATATGATTTTTAATGGTAGCAACAGTTTCCCCAGGGATGGACACAACATTCTGGTTAAGCAGGGTCTCCTTCCCTGCCCCTTCTCCCAACACCAACAAAAGTAGCTCTCCCTTGCCCATTCAGGGGACCCCCAACAGATTCAGAAGACATGGTTCTCCCTCAGTCCATAATGGCTGTATGGGAAATACCAGAGGGATCCAGGGAAAAAGATGAGTATTCTGAGGAACCAGCTTTGGCCACGGCAGAGTCACTCACCTGCAGGTGATGCAAACTGTTAGCCTGCTGTGGTGGTAAATGTTTAGTTAACTTAAATGCCAAATAAATAAAATATTTTTTTTCTTTTTGTGGCAGGAAGGACTGACTGTGGGACCTGTACTTTGTTCCACTATCAAGTAGAAAATTATGTCTCTTTCCAGGTGAACTAAACAGCACAAACCCGTAAAAATTCAATATTAGTATAAAGTTACTTTCCCCAATAAAAACACAGTAAAAACATTATAAAGCATTTCACCATCCCTAAAAGTAATTTAAGACTGTTTCTTCACAGATTTTAGATTACAATTTTTAAACTGTCAAAAACAAAAATGTGTTCCAGTTTAAAAGTACAGTAAAGTTTCTTTACAGTCAATAAAAACATATTCCAAGCTCAATATATACTTTCACACACACAAAAGAAAATTAAAACAGTATGTGAACTTTTTTCCCCATAAGCAACTTATCTGCCTAGCAACAGAACAGCATAATCCATCTTCTTCTGGCTTTTCCCGGTTAGGGGTCGCCACAGTGGATCACCTGTCCGCTCATGACTGGCAGTGGAGTTTTACTGTGTCGAGTTGCCAGCCCAGTGCCCAACCTTCCACAGAAGGCGCGCGCGCACACACACACACGTACACCTAGGGCCAATTTAGAGTGTCCAATCCACCTACAGCATGTCTTTGGGAGGAAACCGGAGCACCCCAAGGAAACCCACGTGACCACAGCCAGGACATGCAGACACTGCACAGAAGGCACCCCAGCTGAGGATCGAACCAGAGAACCTTTGTTGTGAGGCAACAACGCTAACTGCTGCACCACCACGGCCACTCAGAACAGCACAATCCATCTGATTCTCTGAATTCCAAAAAGAACTGCTCTTTTTGGTGGCAGGAAAGTTCTTAAGGGCTTGGCACACAAACCTCTCTTAGAGTCAGCTCAGCTCAAGCCAACAGTTTGGGCACATGGAAGATGTCCTGAAGCTTTGAAAGTTGTCTGCTTGTAATATTCTATGCAGGACAGAACGCATAAACCTCCTGCTTTACTTCAGTAAAAGTTGCAATGATTAAGAAATTGAGAGATGGTACAGTCAAAGAAGGATGGAAGTACAGGGGTGGTTGCTGACCTGATGGTCCAATGCCCTCAAGGATCTCAAGTTCTACAAAACTTCTCAGTGGATAAAACTAAATTAGAGTGTATTGCAAAAACTGAGGAACAGTATGAAAATGGATTGGGGGATGCTGGTAGGATTAGCTAACAGGTGTCAACTTAAGTGCAGTGAAGACAAACATTATCTGCTGTAGTAGATGTCATAAAAGTACTCTGTCCTCTATAGGATGTGGATAGTCACAGCAGTCTCCTACAGGACAGCTACTAAGTTATTTTTTAAATGACAGGAGGTAAACAGTGGGACAGGTTACAATATTACTAAGAACCTGCAACCCAAATGTATTATTTTATTTATTGACATTTGTTAACTGGATTAGTCCAGCTGGGTTAGAAACCCATTTTCAGTGGGGACCTGAAGAGAAAAGCTCCAGTTAGAGACATACAATATAAATCTAGTTACATCCAGTGTACGTTTTACAGAGATAAACAATTTACAGTTGGTTACATTCATTTAACATTTTGCAGCAAAAAAGATGCCATTTAGTCTAAGATTCCCATTTAGTGTACAATATGAGAAGGTTGTGAAGAAATGGTGAAACAAGGTGAGGTACATCTAGAAATCTGCTAGCCATAAGTAAAGAATGAAGCCAAAAGAGAAAAGCTGCTAGTCATATCTAAAGAAAAAGCCAAGAGAGGGATAAGATATATACATAATAGGAAGAGTAGAGGCGGGATTAAGAGTAGGATACTATACCAGCATGAGACCTTGTATATGTTAAAGATATTTAGAGATGAATAATCTCCTGTGATTACAAAGTGTATTTGCTTTATACTTGAGAGATTTGATAGGCTGTACATAGCAGTCAAGGTAGAAAGGGTAGGAGTTAAGAACTTTGAAAGTGGGGGTTAGGAGAGGTTATGGCAGCACAAGTTTTGGAGTTGAGAAGATGTTGTTCAAGTTCCTTTTTAAAGTGAGATGGGTGTATACTGGTACATAGGTCTAAGGGTAGTTTGTTCCAGGACTGGGCAACTGAGCATTTGTATAGTAATTTACCCACATTTTTCTTTGGTGAATGGACTGCTAGCAGTTGCTGGTTAGAGGTGCGCAGCGGCCGAGATGGGGAGCAGGTGGATACAAGGGTAGAGAGAGCTGGACAGGAAGATGGTTTATATAATATAGTTTGTATAGTTTGGAATTGGGATGTTAACAGTAGTTGTGGGAATTCAAGCCATTGGAGGGAGTTAAGGGCAAGACAGTGATGTGAGGTGTAGTGAGAGTTAGAAATGAATCGAGCAATTTTATGGTATGTTTGTTGGAGTTTAGTCAAGGTAGTGTGCTGGATAAAGGTTAGTACTGGAACAGCATAGAGAAGTGAGGGTAGCAGGAATGCCTGAGCTAGGGTGAGTTGGCCATTTGGAGTTAGAAACGTTTTATTACGATACAGCACACCTAGTTTCTGGCTTGTTTTTTATACACTGGAGAAGGTGGATGTTGAACTTGAGATCATCATCTATTATGACACCTAAGAGTTTAGTCTGTGATTAAGGCTGAATGATTGCGTTGTTGGAGGAAGTTATAGTAAAGCTGGAGTTATGGTGGGATAGAGAGCGGGGGAGAAAAAGCAAGAGCTTAGTCTTTTTGGGGTTGAGGATGAGATGATTATCTGATAACCATTTTTCAGTGGTAAGAAAGGTGTGTTGAGTGAGAAAATGTACTTCTGAGGTGTTGCAAGAGATGGAGATAAGTGTTGAGTCATCTGCATATTGGATGAGGGAGGAGTTTGTGCAAGATGTGTAGAGCTCATTTGTGAAAACATTAAAAAGTAGGGGACCTAAGATACAGCCCTGAGGGACACCAGTAGGGACTGAAATATAGGGAGAGTAGGAAGATAGCCATTTGACAGATTGCTGTTTACAACAGAGGTAGCTGGAGAACCAGGTAAGGGAGGTAGCAGACAGATTAAGGTTTGCAAGTTTAGTTAGGAGGATGGCATGAGATACCATGTCAAAGGCTTTGGAGAGGTCAAGGAAGAGACAGGATATGAGTAGATTGTTGTCACGAGCCTCTGCTATGGTGCGTGAAAGATAGAAGGGCAGTAGATGTACTATGGTTGGGGCAGAAACCATGCTGTGTGGGAGTGAGAAGGTTTTTCTGGAGGAGGTATGTCAGGAGTTGTGAGTGAATACATTTTTCTAGTATCTTAGAGAGGGGTGATTGGATGGCAATAGGACGATAGTTAGATAGGTCAGTAGAATTACCACCTTTGTGGAGAGGGATAGTGTAGAAAGATTTCCATATTGATGAAACTTTAGCTTCCTGGATGGATATATTGATGAGAATTGACACAGGATAGGCTATAGAGTCAAGCAGCAAGTTTGAAGAAAGATGGGGGAAGATTATCAGAGGAGGGTGAGCAGGGTTTAAGTTTCAAAAGAAGTGATTTAATGTAGGAGGTGGAGACAGGTTTAAAGGAGAAGAGATTTTTATTTAGATGGTCTAGTGAGGCTGGTGGAGTAGTTGTGTTTGGGTTGGTGTGAGTGAGGTTCTGCACGGTTTCGATAAAGTGCTTGTTAAGAAGAGTAGCAGTTTTTTGTGGTGATTTGTTTGGATAAGGAGAGGGATTTGAAGGGCAACCAGGAGATAGGATATTGTTGACAGTAGCCCAGAATTTACGGGGGTTGGATTTGTTGTCTAGTTGTGCAGAGCTATAGTAGGACTTTTGGTCCTTATTAGTTTCTTGACTAGCTTCCTCAGTTCTCTATATTTCTTAAATTGGGAAGGTTCCTTTGTCTTATGCCAGGCTTTCCAGGTGCTGTCTCTTTTATGCATTTGGGATCTAGTATCTTGAGAGCCAGGGAGCATAATTTGATTTGATTCTAATTTTTCTGGAGGGAGCAAGGGAGTTAAGGGTGTGTAGGAAAATGGTGTTGAATTTGGTGACTGCGTCATCAAGTGGGAGAAGTCTAAGGATGGACCAGTCAAAGCTAGATAGTATAGAGTTGAATAGGGAGGTATTAAAATTAGATAGTTTACGACAGTCTCTGTAGTGGTGTGTCGTGTGTGAGTGGGTAGAGTGTCTAAGGATGTAAGTGGGGAGATGGTCACTTAGAGAGTCAGGTAAGGTTGTGGGGTTTTGGTAGAGGAAGGGGGAGTTAGTTAGAATCCAGTCAATGGTTGAGCTGGAGGATAAACCTCTAGAGAAGTGGGTGGAGGATGTTATCAATTGGTGGAAGCCATGGAGGTTGATGCTGAGTTGGGGTGAGTCAGCAGTAAGTTTGGACCAGTCAATATTGACATCACCTAGAATTAGGGTTTCGTACTATATATTATGAGTAAACCAGGATAGGATGTTTTCAAGGATGGGTATATTGCTTCCTGCGGGGATGTTAAGATGGCAGTTCAAAATGATAAGTTCAGCTGGGTGGAAGTCAGGGATAGGGATGGTGGCAGGAGAGAGATTTAGGCCATCTTTGTAGAGGATGGCTACTCCACCTCCCTTCATTGGGCTTCAATCAAGGCGATATATGTTATAGCTGGGTGGGAGTATTTCTTTATTAGCAATATGAGGTTTCAGCCAAGTTTCAGACAAAGAAAGAACGTGTGGGGTAGTTTAGGCTATCCAGGAGTGAAGTTCTGTAATTTTGTTGGTTAGGCTTTGTATATTCATGAAGCAGACAGTTAGATGTTTCAGTAAGGGTGTGTTTGTGCTATGGGGATGGGTTAGGTTGTGAGAGTGTGATGATGAGAGGTAGAGGGAGAACTTAGTGAAGTGAGATTGGGGGGGGGGCCTGGATTTGGGTGTATGTCACCACAGCATAGTAGATTAGTGATGTGACAAGTGAGTGAAGGTAACAGGAGATTGTAAAAATTTAGTTTTGTATTTGGGGGGAGTATGAAGGGGTATGAAATATAGTTAGTTTGTGGAGACAGTAGGAAGGGAAGTTAGAGACAGAAGGTGAGATACTGATGTAACTGTCAGAATGTATATTTAAATAGGAACAGGAGATTGGGGAGCAGGTGAGAAGGTGGGGAAGGTAAAAGTGATAAGAGGTAATAGCAGAGAGGACTAGGAATAGGAAAGTAGTAGTGGTAAAGAGAAGGAGTTGCATTATTATTTTGATTTGTTATAGGTGTGTGTAGGTAAGTAATAGTCTACAGTATGGCTAAGAAGGTCAGGTATGTAAGCTGGTGCTGGAGGACGAGGTTTATGTATAATGTTTCTGAAGAGGGGAGGGATTAAATTACAGGCAGGAAGTGGAAAGTGATTGGCTGGGCTGTGAGGAAGGGGAGGGATAGTCAAGTATAAATATAATTGATGTGGGGGTGGGTGGGATTGAGGGTAGGGGAGCGAAGAGAGCCTGAGCGTAGCGGATCAGCACCCAGGGAGAAGGTCCCAAGGACAATCAGAAAAGCACATAAGTATGGTAGACTAGAGAGCAGAAGGAAGGAAGGGGGAAGAGTATATCAGCAAGAATGGACTAAACTGAGTGGCTCTGTAGAGATTAGAGGGCAGTAGATTAGGAGTACAGAAAGACCAGGAGGTGGGCAGGGAAGATAGTGGAGTGTATGTTGCAGTTTCAAAGGCTACAGAAATGGGATAAGCAGAGAGAGGAAGAGGGAGAGGTTGCAGTGAGCAGGTATAGTAGATGGGAGATTGCAGAGTGGAGAGCAGGTTAGCGCAACAGAAACAGGAAAAAAGGCCTGGGGATGTGCAAAAGTTTGGCCTCCACAGGAGCAGCAGTACAGGTAAGCATGTAGTACAGCAATTAACATTTTAGGCTGGACATACTTAGAATACACTCTTGATGTATAGGAAGACACCACAGGGGAATCTTGACCTCAGGAGGTTCCAGGCAGGGTCGATCAGTGGGCTTGGAAGCTGAAGCAGATAAGCTACCTACAAAAAATGAGAGAGAAAGGAGGGGTTAAGGGAGAAAAGAATGCTCAAATAACTGGGGCTACTGAAAACCACAAGCAAAGTATAATTGTGAAAGGAGGGGAGTAACACAGTGTAGCATGAGAGAGTGGCTGAAGGTGAGGGTTGCAACAGACAAACGTAAGAGGAGATAGGGACAAGGAGTAATTGGAGGGCCTAGTGTGTGTTCAGGATGGGGGGAAGCAAGTGCTGGTATGAAAAACTATGGAGGGAGAAATGTAGTCTAAGGATGACAGGGGGATGTAAAGGTGAAACAGTAAGGTAATAGGGAAGTTAACTGGAAAGAGTAATGTGAGAAACAATATGTATATGGGTTTAGACAGATGAGGGTAAGGATGAGCAGCAGCAGACAACAGAATACAGTACAGTGAAAATGGTATGCATAAACATTCAGCAATAGTAATCCTAGCACAGTAACTAAGGTGAATAGTACCCAGAAAGTAAACTACAAATGAGCTGGTCAGAACATGCTAGAACAATCAGTAGACATTAATATACACACATACAAGACATTCAGCAAGTGTACTCCTCTCAGTGTATTAAAAAGACTACTCCATAGACACTCAATAGAACTGTACTGGTAAACATGCATTGAGTACAGAAAACAACAATCACTGTAGCAAAATTGGCTTCAACAACATAGTACAGGAGAAAAACAGGATGCGAAATAAAGCCCAAAACCTTGTGTAACAGTCGTCAGGGTGACGCCCAAGAATATCCAGATAAAACAGCATTTCCCACAGGAGTAGTTCAAAGACTAGTTATGCATGCAGAGAGTAAACATTCCTCTTAACAGTAATCACTGTTTCAGTACGGACCCAGTAACACAAATTAGAGAAAAGAGCAGTACTGACTATTTAACTGAGCTGGCAAGATAGGTTAGGAAGCATAAACTACAGTCCTTTGAGAACGGAGGAGTTGCTCCACAGCAGAATGCAAATGTCCTCAACTGAATTCAAAGTCGTATAGTAAATGAAAAGAATGAGCGACATTCAGCTATCAGCATAAAGCCTGGAAACAGAACGCCGTTACCTGTAGAGATACACTTCCCAGATTACGACATGACTAAGTGGCCTTTGATACAGTGTAGGGTTATATAAGTAACAGCCCTTTAAGAGTCCCTGCAAAAGTGCTACAGAAAGAATGCTAGAGTGACAAACATACTAGCAAAGCAGAAACAGTATCATAACACCTGTGCATCATTAAGTTAGCAGCAAAAGCATGTAGGTTGAAAACAATGCTACTGAAAAACGCTAGTGAGTCGCAGTATAATATAAAATGTGCAACGTTTAGCTTAGCAGAAAAAATATGTGGGGCAAATGGTTGTTGTACTAAGTACAGAACAGGACTAAGTAGTAGACAGCCAGTAGGTCGATAAAGGGACAGAAACAGGACAGGCACCCACAGAGAAGATGCCAAGAACAATCAGAAAAGCAGGTAAGTGTGGTAGACTAGAGAGCAGGAGAAGGAAGGGGGAAGAGTATATCAGCAAGAATGGACTAGACTGAGTGGCTCTGTAGAGATTAGAAGGCAGTAGATTAGGAGTACAGAAAGACCAGGAGATGGGAAGATAGAAGAGTGCAGTTTGCAGTTTCAAAGGATATAAAAATAGGATAAGCAGAGAGAGGTAGAGGGAGAGGTTGCAGTGAGCTGATAAGGTAGATGAGAGACTGCTGAGTGGGAAGCAGGTTAGCGCAAGAGAAACAAGAAAAAAGCTTGAGGATGTGCAAGAGTTTGGCCTCCACAGGAGCAGCAGTACAGGTAGCATTGCAGTACAGCAATTAACATTTTAGACTGGACATATTTAGAATACACTCTTGATGTATAGGAAGACACCACAGGGGAATCTTGACCTCAGGAGGTTCCAGGCAGGGTTGATCAGTGGGCTTGGAAGCTGAAGCAGATTAGCTACTTAGAATACACTCTTGATATATAGGAAGACACCACAGGGGAATCTTGACCTCAGGTGTTTCCAGGCAGGGTCGATCAGTGGGCTTGGAAGCTGAAGCAGATTAGCTACTTAGAATACACTGTTGATGTATAGGAACACACCACAGGGGAATCATGACTTCAGGAGGTTCCAGGCAGGGTCTATCAGTGGGCTTGGAAGCTGAAGCAGATTAGCTACTTAGAATACACTCTTGATGTATAGGAGGACACCACAGGGAAATCTTGACCTCAGGAGGATCCAGGCAGAGTCGATCAGTGGGCTTGGAAGCTGAAGCAGAATAGCTACCTGTATAGCCAAACAGCACACCAGGACCATAAGAAGGGGAGTGAGAGACAGAGTAAAGATCTCACTTTGTCATGGGACTGAATGCTTAGAAGTTATTTGGTTAAAATACTAGCGGTAGTTAAAATCATATTGGCACTAGTATAGTGAACTAAGATGCCCCTAAAGCAAGCAGCAGAAGATTCCAATGCTCTATTAGAATGAGTCTTGACTACTGTCTCTAAAGACTAGGACTTTCCATGAAGTGAATATTACTTAAAGACAGACTACATAAACCAAAATAACATTCTAAGTTCAAACTGTCTCTTTAGAAACAGCATTTCCCTGCCTGCCCTTGAGGAATTAAATTAACAATGCTTTACTTTTTCCTCAACTCTGGAGTATGCCAAAACTAACACTTTCTTACCCTCTTGGAAATGCAACCTACTAAACAAAACTCCTTTGAGGTGAGATTTTTTTTTTCAGAAAAACACAGTCTGCACTAATGAGTGAGGAAAAAAGTAATGTTAAATGGCACTACCCACAGTGAATGAATTAAAGTTCCTCTTTGGTCTGTACTTATGATACAATGTATTTACAGTTCAAGACAAGTGACTATGAGAGGAAAAACAGTGAACTTACTCATACTGGGCTTCCAAATATAAATCGGGACAAAGCAGATAATTTGATATTGACACCCTTTACAGTAATCAAGTGTTATCTTCAGCAATGATAATAATTACAAACATGATTTCAATAGCTGAATCTTTTCTAGTGCAGTAGCTACTCATATGTTTCTTTTACCTCTAAAAAGTGAAACACAGTCTGAGGTGTACTCTGCATACAACAAGACAATTACTTTAGAATACTTACACAGAAGGCAATTTTGTATCTACTGGAGAGTGTTTCCCCTATCAATGTTTATCACGTAAGAGCAAAGAACAAGATACTGTAATTAAAAACTAAAAAGGAACATAAAAAGCAAGTAACAGAAACTAATACAATATTAGAACTTCACACTGCAAGATTTTTGAAAAGCAGTGATCAAGAATACCAGGGATCCAACAAAAGACAAAAAAGAGAATGAGAAAATATATTAACAATTGTAGAATCAAAGAACCTGTGCAGAAGGAATCAAACACACTTTAAAAGTTTTTGTAACATCACTTATCTTAAACACCAGGACCAAAGTTTGCCACTTCTTTTCCCTATGCATTCTTTGGGCTGGCCAGTAAATGGGACATCAGAGATGCACTTTCTACAGTTGCAATTTAAGTTTTCTTACCTGCCAATGCTCTTCTAAATCTCTCACTTGTTGCCGAAGCTCTTTAAGTGCCACTAATGCTTCTGCTTCTCTCAACTTAACTGCTATTAATTCTTCTTGAAGTCTGGCAACATTGTTTTCATCAGGAAGGGAGTTGTTTCTCTGCCACAGAAATATACAAGGTCTAAATTAAACAGGTACAGAAATAGACATATTTTCAAAGACAAAATAACACAAAATACTTCTTCATGCTTACAGTATTACCTCCAGCAAAGATTTCAGACAATCTTCGGTATACAAATTAGGTTATTTTCTCAATGTACACACAAGTAAGTACACAAAAAAACCCAGCATTCCTTAACATAGCATGATCACGGTCTAATGGGACCTAGATAGGGTAATATGCTAGCACCCAGCCATTCCAGTCTCACATTCCTAAGCTGTCTCTCCTCAATTTACCATACACACTGTTCAGACCTGTCAGTGTGCATATCAATTTCTTCTTCACTTTTACAATGATTTCACAGATTTTGATTTAATTTCAAACTTTTATTTCATATTTCAGAGCAGAAACAATGACAGACATTTGCTAAACAAAACAGCCTCGTAATGAAAACAGACTTAGCATGAGCAACAGTAAACGATTCTTTCCTTGAAACTGAAGATGCAGTGAAACTCACATTAATTGAAAATGCATTTAGCCAGTGGCAGATTAAGTACACCTTGGGTACTGAGCTGTTTTCAAATCATGGGTACCCACACATACATTTTAGTATCATGTATAAGTACATGTGTTGTTTTATTCATTTTCCTGATTGTTTTAAACTACATTTCCTTTTTAATACAGCAATATGTGTTAGTGTGAGTTTAAAATTTGAAGTTTTGAACATTTTTGCAGTAAGCAGTGAAACAAAATGTATGAACAATGATAAACACACTAAACTCAGGACATTTCAACTATAAAAAGATACTCAAATTGTTCTCATTATAATCCACCAATATCCCTCCTCAACATTTACAGCCATTTTATCGACTTTGTATACATCACGTCTGACTTGGATAAAAATAGCTACAGTAAAGTGTTCCAATTTAATTTACACCAGTGCACACTAGTCCAGCAAAGATGAGACTAATGACTAAGTTTTATCAACTCAGCAGGGTCAATCATTTTTACCCACAGACATCACCCAAACTAGACCACTACTGCTGCACTGTTGACTGCATCTCTCTCAGATATATTTGTCAAAAAATAATGACCAAAGCCAAATACTTCAAATTTGTTTCACACAAACATACAGCCTAACTGTTCCAATGTAATAGACACACATGCACTAGTCTTACAAAGTTAGATTAAAGACAATTTAAAAATGACCACATGATAAGCACACAATGTACTTTCTTCTACAGAGAGCTCCTCACCCATCCACTTACTCCAGCAGCCACTCTGTGTAGTGTGTACACTCGTTAAATACTTTATTGGTAGCTATGGATGAACTACGTGAAACTGTATAAAGATCACTTGCATCATACCATAATATCCAGCCATGTGCAGCACAGTTTAAATAGAAAAGTATTTACAACAGTATAAGAAATATTAGCTGCCTGATGACATATGTTAAGCCAATATACATAATTTCTGCAGAAGTCAGTCAAATGAACTCAATATTAAGGTGAAGTATTACTAATGAAGAGGTTGCTGAAGGCTTTGCATGTCAATGCTTCATCTAAATCTGTAATGTCTGCTGCCCTTGAAGTATAAATTGCCTATCCCGCATTAAAAATTTTGTGCGCTGGTAATATTTCTGTAACATTTTCATGAACTAAATCAACTATGCAAATAGGGAGTGGTTGGCAAATGACAACAGGTTCATAGTTAGTAGGCACACAGTCCTGGAGACCTTTAAGGAGCCTAGCTCAAATTCCCAATGGCTCCAAAGCACTACCTGGTCAAGTGAGTTGCTCAATGTCACACAGTAGATAAATGAAGGTGGAAAGATTCACATCCTACATCCAGCTCATGAACAAGTCGGAGCCTTAGTCCACTGTGCCAACTGCCATAACAGTTTTTAACTAAAAGCAGAAATTCTTTACAATCCAGTCTTGTAGACAAGACTATCACAGTAGTATGCAGCAATGACTACATAATGGATGATGAAGATCAGTTTTTTTTATCATCACTCCAAATAATGCAGACTACAGTGGCTATAAAAAGTGTACACACCCCTGTTAAAATACCAGGTTTTTGCAAAATAAAAAAAATGAGACCACAATAAATCATCTCAAAACTTTTCCCACCTTTAATGTGACCTATAAATGTACAATTCAATTGAAAAACAAATCTGTTAGGGGAAAAATATAAAAAATAAAAAACGTACAATAAGCTGGTTGCGTAAGTGTGCACACCCTTAAACTAATACTTTGTTGAAGCACCTTTTTGATTTAATTACAGCATTCAGCCTTCTTGGGTACATACCTGCCATCAATTAAGGAGACTGATTGATTAACCCCAAATAAAGTTCAGCTGTCCTAGTAGGATTTTCCTGACATTTACTCAGTTGCATGCTACAGCAAAAGTCATGGTTCGCGGAAAGCTTACAAAGCATCAAAGTAATCTTACTTTTGAAAGGAATCAGTCAGAAGGGTAAAAAAAAAATTTCCAAAGCATTGGATATACCAAGGAACACAGTGAAGACAGTCATCAAAAAGTGGAAAAATATGGGACAACAGTAACGCTGCAAATAATTGGAAGTCCCTCCAAATTGATGAAAAGACACAATGAAAATTGGTCAGGGACCCTGCCAAGAGACCTACAGCAACACTGAAGGAGCTGCAGGAATTTCTGGTAAGTACTGGTTGTGTACTACATGTGACAACAATCTACCGTATTCGCCATATGTCTGGGCTATGGGGTAGGGTTGCAAGACAGAAACCTTTTCTTACACAGAAAAATATCCAGTGCCAGCTAAAATTTGCAAAACAATACATCAAGTCTCCCAAAAGCATGTGGGAAAATGTGTTATGGTCTGATGAGACCAAGGTTGAACTTTTCTGGCCACAATTCCAAAAGGTACGTTTGGGTCAAAAACAACACTCATCAACTGCATCAACAAAAACAACACCATCCCCACGCTGAAGCATGGTGGTGGCAGTATCATGCTTTGGGGTTGCTTTTCTTCAGCTGGAACTGGTGCTTTAGTCAAGGTGGAGGGAATTATTAACAGTTCCAAATACCAGTCACTTTTGCCCCAAAATCTTCAGGCAACTGCTAGAAAGTAGAAGATGAAGAGGAATTTCACCTTTCAACATGACAATGACCTACGCATGCATCCAAATCAGCAGAAGAATGGCTTCACCAGAAGAAAATCAAAGTTTTGGAATGGCCCAGCCAGAGCCCAGACCTAAATCCAATAGAAAATCTGTGGAGTGACCTGAAGAGGCCTGTGCACAAGAGATGCCCTTGCAATCTGACAGATTTGGAGCACTTTTGCAAGGAAGAGTGTGCAAATATTGCCAAGTCAAGATATGCCATGCCGATAGACTTCTACCCAAGAAGACTGAATAATGTAATTAAATCAAAAGGTGCTTCAACAAAGTATTAGTTTAAGGGTGTGCACACTTATGCAACCAACTTATTGCATGTTTTTTATTTTTTATATTTTTCCCCTAACAGATTTGTTTTTCAATTGAATTGTACAGGTTATAGGTCACATTAAAGGTGGGAAAGTTTTGAAATTATTTATTGTGATCTCATTTTTGTATATCACAAAAACCTGGCATTTTAACAGGGGTGTGTACACTTGTTATATCCACTGTATATGATCTTACAAATGTCAACCCCTTTGGAGTTGCTGGAGACTGTAAATAAGGTACTGCAAAATATATCACTAAAAGGCAAAATGTTTGTGGAGTGTATTACACGATCCAGGCTATTAATGAGTCAATCCACTCTTTAGTACAATTAAGAATGATTAAAGACAATAAAAGTGCTGCAGCAGATCTTGTTCAACAACCTACAAGTCATAACAAAATCATAAATACTACTGCATACAGCACATTGTTGTTGCTTGCGGGACACTAACATTTCATTTTTGACTTCCCCATGTCTTCTGTTTCATTAAGGTTATCAACCTCCTCTGAAATCACTCAGTACAGGTCTGAACTATTTGAATGGCTGATAATACCTTACTGTCCTACTGCAATATACATCTGTCGATTCAAGAGAAGTGGATCATGGACAAATGGGGCCCTATGCCTAGTAATGAATCAGGCTAGCACCAAGCATACCAATATCCCATTACTTGGCTGTCTCTTCCCATTTACCATAAACACTGTTCAAACCTATCAGTGTACATACTACTTTCTTCTTTACTTTTACAATCATTCAATTGTGGATTTCATATAAAATACACGTCAAATATTACAAAAAAACACCGACAGTCATTTTCTAATACAACAAAAGAATGTCACACTGAAAATAGACTTAGCATGATGTGAAACAGTAAACTTCTCTTCCCTTGAAGCTCACATTTCGTCAACATGCATCTGCAACTCATGCTCAAATAGCATACTAATTTGCACATATGGGATGAGTGCAGGAATTCACATGGCAAATGAGTAATGTATTTGTTAATAACCTGTGACAGCCCACAGTAGCAGCCCAGGAGTACTGTGTGGTGAGAGTCACAACGAAGACAAATGATAGCTGATGGAATCAAAGTATGTACTGTTAGAAGCAGCTCTGACAGCTCATAGCTTTACTCATCTGCACTAACTACTAGATGAACTGCTGCATCCCAATCAGTGCACTGCACTGCACACCTGTGTATCTGCAAAAAAAAAAAAAAAAACAGGCTAAATTAAAAATGTACTATAAGAGTAAGTGTTATCACGGTCCAAATGCTCCTGTTACTAATAAAATAGATAAACGATCCAAAAGAGAAACACAGGAACAAACCAAGGCTGACAACAAAAATCAGCATAAATCCAGCAGTCACAGATGCTTATTCAAGCAGCAGAAATAAATGCTAGTTCAAACAATGACTGAATCCGTGCCAGAGTAAAATCCAAGTTGTTTTATTGGTAAGCGCTTTCACTCTGTAAGGGCTTTGTCAAACCATAAGAAACAAACACTGAATAAAATCAAGTCACATTTTATAAGGAAATAGGGCTGACACATCACTTCCTGTTCCTGATTAAAACTTTTCAGTATGCAGAAACAATACATGTCTATAAAAATGTATAGAGAAAACTATATATATATATATATATATATATATATATATATATATAAACAATATATATATAAAAAAATACATTGCATTGTGGCTACTGTTCCATGTAACTGTAATTTTTGCAAATTTGTAGATACCAGTTCCCAGTTTATTCACCCAGTTACTTCCTATTGTTTCCGGTTTCAAATCTGTGCTAATTGCAATATATCACGTCATTTATTTAGCTAAGTGCACTGCTTGTCAAGCATTCTATGTAGGCAAGACAGACAGACACCTATGAGATAGAGTAAGGGAACACCTTTATCACATTCGTACACTGTCTCCACGCAGTGCACTTTCTAAACACATTATAGACAGTGACAATACACATTCATTTGTATTCTTAGTTACACAGATCAATGAACCCAGTGTTAGGGGAGGGGATATATGCAATTACACTGAAACACTGGAATTAAAATGGATTATCAGACTTAGAGCAGACCGGAGACCAGGTCTGAATGACAAAATTCCGCTGAAACCTGTTATTAAGAATAGGAGACTCACTGTGAGATAAACATACATATTTTAGAATGTTAACAAATGTTTTATATTTGCCTTTATATACAGATGTGTATTTTTTATATGTATTTTTTATATATATATATATATATATATATATATATATAGTTTTCTCTATACATTTTTTATAGACATGTATTATTTCTGCATACTGAAAAGTTTTAATCAGGAACAGGAAGTGATGTCAGTCCTATTTCCTTATAAAATGTGACTTGATTTTATTAAGTGTTTGTTTCTTATGGTTTGACAAAACCCTTACAGAGTGAAAGCGCTTACCAATAAAACAGCTTGGATTTTACTTGTCTTTGGCACATAACGCTCTTGTAAAAATATTGAAATGTGCTGCATCTCTGTTCAGTGTCAGCCTGTCTGACATGAATCTCATGCACTGTACATGAAACCTGCTTTGGTGAAATTCTGACGTGTGCGTTGAGCTCCATTCACATTGTATTTTGAGCAGGAAGTCTGTACTATATATGACATGCATGCATATCAAGAATTTCCAGCTCAAAGAAATCTCTGCTTACAACCTTTTTTTAAAAAAAAATGGACTTTTAAAAGTAAAACAGATTAAGCTAAAAAAATTTACATTTTTAAGTTAACTCTTGCCATGGCCAAGCTTCCAGCCAGCACAGAGTACTAGCCAACTGCCTAAGATGCCTTGTGCTGGATCCAGCCTTGTTCCTTAAACAGATTCTGCATACAAATATGCTTCAACCAAAGTATCATTAAAATTTTAAACAGAGGAGAAGAAAATCTAGTGAGGGACTAATCACTAACTGAAGCTGGACTTCCATTTTATAATGGAAAAAGAACAATATGAAGTACCCAAACTACCCTGTTACTCTGTAACATGCCTTCTAAGAGTAAAATAATTAAATTCTTTAACATCTAAAACTGTAACACTTCTCAGAAAAATGCTGCATAATCATTAAATCTTAAAAGTTCACAAAAATATAGAGTCAAATAGCATTGTCTCACAAAGAGAACAAAATATTCTAAACTGATGGTTAGCAAAGGTGAATATAATGTTCTGTCAGCATTTCTTCTGAGTGTTTTTCAAAATGAATACTTAATAGTAACATGACAAGGTGATCTTATGGTTGACATATTTTACTTTGTTTCAGTTCTGTTATTTTGGTCTTTTACAGTGTCCCAGTCGTGGTGGTGCTGCGGTAGCATTGTCGCCTCACAGTTAGACGTTGCCCGTTCGATTCTCAGTTAGAGCGTCTTCTGTGTGGCGACATGTGTGAATGGGCATTCCTTCGTTGAAGGTTGTGCGTTAGGCCCGGCAAGCCAGCACGTAAAAATCTACTGCCAATCATTAGCGGACCGGAGTTCCGCTGTGGCGACCCCTAACCGGGAAAAGCCGAAAGACACAAAAACAGTGTCCCAGTCTGAGAATTCAGTGTTACATCACAAAGGGAAGATCATACATTCATTTCTACAAATAATATTAAAGAATGTTTCAACTTACACAAGGGATAGTGATTATCTGTTAGAAAGGCTTACTGAATGGACCTCGACTATTCGGGGGAGTAACAGTAAAGTTAACTAATCTTTACACATTGACTTTTCATTGTGATGGTACAATGACTGCCAGAACCATACCATATGAAGTTCCTGATACTAACTTTGCTGGATTTATTTATTATAATTTCCACTGTCCAGAAACTTTTATTTTTAATAAAGCACTTAATCAGCACTTTGCATGCCCAGCAACAGAGGCATTTTTTTGCCTGCATTTATGTTTACATTTTTATATTTCAGACTGAAAACTTATGTCTACAATATAGATTTTAACTCTGATAGAGCTATCTTTTACATACATGACACTTACAAAAGGATAGGTACAACTGCTCTGATCAAAAGGAGTTTTGTGAAGCTATTGAAGGTACACTAGAAGCTATGCCTACAAAGTTAACATGCTACTCATCCGTTTGTCTACATTAAGAGATCTCTCAGTACATACAATACCATGATAAATCAAGTCACAGGGATGCAGATTTCATGTTAATTACAGGTACAGTAAATGATCACCAATTATTTTTACCACTAAAATAGTATATATGCTATAGATACTGCTGTCACCATTTGTAAAGACTTTTGCCCCATGATTCTATTCAACATGATTTTACTGTCTTGTAGTCCTAAAAGATTCACTTTTTCACATTCCAACAGCACATGTATAAAAGACAAATTCTCACAACTATGACGTCAGAACTCCCACAACATTAAGGAGGATCTTACTTTTCTCTGGAATGTTCAAATGCTCCAGATGCAAGATCTGTCTCGATTTATACAGAAGCAAAAATTGTAAAATATGATGTCTTTGTTAGTAATCCAAACACTTGCAAGTTGTGATGCAGTTTATGGTATAATTCATTCATACAATACACACAACACAGGAACATTTGTAATTTCCTTTAAATCTATGTGACATAGTCCATGGAAATCAAGAGAAATGCATTTGAGTAAGTTGCACTTACCATATTTTGTTTCCACGTTTGTCCAACTGAGGAACGCATCTGTACACCCCACTGAAACTACCATGATATTGGAAAGTGGCCATTAAGTGCACCTGAACTGCATCAGAGGACACAATTAACCCCCCAATCCCTGGTGGCTGAAATAGCTATACCAGAGGGTACCAGAAAAAAAGAGTGAATGACCTGAAGGACAACCATTGGCTACAACAGAGTCACCCACCAGCGGATGAGGCACTGACTAAGCCTGCTTTAATGCAAGGATTCTTTTGCTGTTTTCCACTTCTTCAGTATAGAGGAAGTAAGAATACACCAACACTTATACTCTCTTTAAAATACCAAAGCCCCAGTACATAAAAAAACTGGTTCCAAATCAGTACACTTTTACCGCACAATACTGTCCCAAATAATGAGAGAGAGTCCCTACTAAAAACATCCTACCAATCACTCACACATAGTAACACAGTGAAAATGCCTGTATTTTTAAATAGACCCAGTACTAATTTCTCATAAAAGTAAAAAGTGTGGAAGAATTACCCAAAGGGAACTTATGTGCCTAGCAATGGAAAACAGAAGCTGACCATCAATCCACTAAATACCAAAAGAAGCACTTGCCTTGCCCATACTGCAGAAAAGTAATGAATGTTTTTGGAATCAGAGATGCCATTTTCTCCCTAAAGAACTAAAGCTAACAGCAGCTTGGAAGACTGGCTGGCCATTATATCCTTGGCAAGATACAACTCATATAGTCAATGCTACTGCAGCAGTGATTTATGAGGAACATCTACAGCTTAGAAGCATATCAATGAATTTCACAAATCATATCCAAGAACATATGCAATTAAAACTTTTATGCTTTACAAATCACAATCACTCATGGGCTTGAGAGCAAAATAAAATGCACCTGGAGAATACAAAATATGTCTTAAAGCTATGTACACTAGATTATGTATTTAAAATGAAAAATGTGCTAATACATACATTTTTTATATATTTTAGGCATCATTTGTAAGGTGTTTTTAATTTTAACTAATTCTGTACCATTACAGAACTTATAAGATGGCTGCACAGAGTAACAGTTTAAGACATCGCAGCATGAAAACAGAAACTTAGAAGAGAAAGCCAGTAAAAACTAGCATTTTTGGATAAATTAAGTGCACTGCCCGGATGCCAGCAAAAATTAAATTCAAAGAACCTGAAATAAAATCAATCACAAAAGGTGAGGAAAAAAACACTGGAAAGAATTCTGCAGCTGTTCAGCAAAAAGCAGTGCAAGTTCCAGCTGTTGGGCAAGACATGACTTCCAGTAACCTAAAATTAAAAATAAATCAAATGTACTCTGAGCTGATTAAAACAAATGAAACACTGAAGGAGTACATCAACTCAAAAGACAAAAGGCTGGAAAAAATGGGATGAAGCTTTAAAAAGATATTCATATGAGTTGATTAAATCTGCAAAAAAATCAGACAGCACAATGAAGAAAAGGCTGGCTGAATATGAGACTGTTCAAGAAGAGATGTTTCAAAAAGTAATAAAATTAAAGGACACAGCTCATAGGGAAAACTCGAGACTTTCTGCTGTACCACAGAAGCTGGAAGGAACAGAATGTATTAATTTTATTAAAGCACAAATAAGCAACTGGACTGGTATTCCACAGCAGTTGTTAACCGAAAAGGCACATTGTGTGTATGCTCAGAGAAAGCAACCTAAACCTTTAATAGTAAAGATACAATCTTACCAGCAGCAGGAGTTATTCTGACAAAAATGTGGTAGGAGGACAAAGTACTAAAAGTGGGAGACAGTAGAGTATTTGTGGAAATGATTATTCACTGTACACCAGGCAGAAGAGTGAATTTATTCCACTAAATCAGGTAATATCAAGAAGGAGGCTTGAAATTCAAACTGCTGTACTCAGCTATTTTCAGAATATTCTTTCCTGGAAGGACAAAATCATTTCTGATGCAGAGCATGCCGAGGAGGAAATACAAGTTTTTCCAACAAAAAGTGAGTTATGAAACAGATGGATATTACGCTTCTTGTTCTGCTGGTAATAAAGATCACAGAGAGACTGTGTTTCAAAGGAAAGTGCTTGAGACACAGAAAACGGCACAGGAGCCAACCAGAAGACTCCAAGAGTACATTGCACAAGAAGCATAGACGATTTGGGAGCTGGAGATAAACTGGAATAAAATCAGCAACTCAGATGTTGAAAAATAAATGTGGGATTACAACGCATTAAAATACATTTGTGAAGCATGACAGAACAAGAAAACCTGAAAATATTGGACTTTTTGACTTGGTTATGTTTGGAAGAACACTTAGGAGAGGGGAAGAGGAGGGAGAGAGTTAACTGTAAATAAAACAAAATTTTGGTCTTAGCAGTAGTATTTTTATAATGCATGATATAATCTGCATGCTATAAGGTAAAGTTTTCTCAGTTATTTTCAAGTGTAATGGGGATACTAAAGTAAACAGCTGCTCCTATCTTTCCCTCTTCTTTCTCCTTGCTCAGTTTAAGAACTGTAGGTACTGTAATGTAAAAGAAGAAATGTCTAGTCAGAAGAGCATGACAGAAAAAATTATGTGCTTTCCCTCATTCTTGCATAGGGGAACAACTGGATTAAGGCCATTGGCTTGATCTAGTAACAAGTTTTAAGAGAAAGAAAAAATAAACAGAAAAGAACATTGTCTAGCAAATGAATGAGTACTTGTAGAAGCAACTCTGTATCTGGTTCTCATGTCTCCATGGAGACAATCTGATAAAAACCAATAAAAATAGAATACATATTTCTTTCAATGGCTTTTTCTCAATAACTAGGAGATAATGTTTTCTGAAAGTGTTCTCCCAATCTGGAAGAGTAATGAAGGTAAGATTAAACCAAACAGCACTTAGTAGAAGCACAGGCTGTACCATGTGTCTTAGGTTAACCATACTAAGTCGGAAAGTGGGTTTCAGTCTGTGACAATTGTTTCTATTAAGAGGGCAAAACTTCAATATTTGAAGATCTACAAAGGGTTTGTGTGTTAGTATTAAGTTAACAGGTTTTAGGGGCATATTGGGGTGTGGGGTTCTTTGTTTGAGGGCTTTCAGTAAAACAAAGTTTTGTAAGATGTGACATAGGCTCAAATGGATATGAAAAGAAACAACTGTATAACAGATCAAGCCGCAAACATTGTGTGTGTATTATGCATGTAACAAAAGCTGGAACTAGACACATCAAAAAAGCTGTTGCACATAAAAGGTGGGAATAATACCTTTTTAACATAATGATGTTTCTATATCATCTTTAAATGTAGATGGTCTCACAGATATATACAAAAAAGAAAGAGTAGTGAACTATATTAAATGTGGAGTGCAAATAGACATGCTACAGGAGACATACTTGGAAAGAACTGCACATGTAAATATGATGAAGAATGGTTTTCAGGACGGTTATTCAGAGGAATACCTAGAACAACAGGAAAAGAGTACTTATATTAATTGCAACAGGCTTGTTGGCTGTTGCTGAAGCACCCACCAAGAGGAGAAAACGCTGAGAGAAGAAAGGAGCCACTTTTGAGACTAAGTATTTTTCCTCTGTTTATTTGCTAAGTTTTTCTGCATAGCCGCCTATTTTGAGCATTTTCTGGCTTGTTAAATTTGATTTCTGCATTAGTAACTGTATTCAGAGCACAACCTAGAGCTGTTTACTGAATTTCCTGTTTGCACTTATTTTTAAAATTGTTTTTCCTCAAAACTTGCATTTTATCTGTCTTTGGCCTAGCACTCTTGTGTGGGGTCATTTACTGCACTGTTATAACTTGTTGATACTTGTTAACCTCTGCTATCTCTGAAAAAACAAAAAAAATCTTGCTTTTTTCCCCACTTTTCTGAGATTTAAAAAAGTTCAGTTACAGGCTTGAGGTTCTTGAACTTTTTTTAAGTTTCTGTGAGGCCATTTTTTGCTTGGGCTAAAGGAAAGTCTCTCTGTTGATCAGTGGCAGTGAAAAACATTGAGCAGCCTGCCTGCCCCTGTGGGAGTGGTTACTGACTTGAAACTGTAGTTTTATTGGCCATTTTGGGTCAATTCCAAAACTCCTTCTTCTTCCTCTCTTAAAACCCTCTTTTGCGCGGTTTTGCACGTTTTTGAGCATAGCACAACAGCAGGCAGCACCGCCTAATTGGGTTTAAACTATTCCTGGCTCCACAAAGTCTGATCTTCACTTTTTCCCTTAGAACTGCTCTATCTCTCAATTTAAACACCATATTCTCATTCTAAGGCCCTTCACTGGTCCAATTTAGTAATCCTACAAGTTAGCACTATTAAACCATAAGCACTACTTACTCTTATACTCTCTACGATTACCCTGTCCTCTATTGGTCCGTCTTAAATTCAGTTTCCCTATTACTCTAGCATGTCCAAAGGTCAGTCATTGGTTTCCTCTCCAGTCCAGCTGGTGAATCTGGGATTTTTGAGGCAATGTTACAACTGTCTCATGTACACGGACAACCCTCTCCTCCTCCAAACAGGTTCAAATATATGTGAGAGATGCAACTATTTAGCCAAACTGGAGGCTGAGCTCTCTCATCTCAAAACTGGTGTAACCAGTCAGGAGGAGAAGGTAACCTCACACAACACAATTCCAGTATCACATAGTCCCATCACATCAGCGAACCAAACACATAAATACACAAAAACATACTCGGAGACTCTAAATAAAAATCTACCTAAGCAACAGAGACCTCCAAAGCAGACATCCAAGCAAACGCTACCTCAAAACAAAACACACACAACACATAACCCACAAAGTCAGTGTGCCAAGCAGCCACAGCCCTTAAGGCTGAATAACACACCTGATACTCTTGTTATAGGTGACTCTATTGTCAGACACACTGACGTCCCACTCACCAGGCTGAATAAAGAGAAGGTCACGGTGAGCTGCCTGTCGGGTGCTAGGATCCGACACATAACGCAAGCACTCAGGTCACTCCAAAGCAAATACAAATATGACTCAGTCATTATACATGCTGGTGTGAATGACCTGAGACGTACTTCCCTGGACTACATGAAAAGAGACATAGAGGAGCTCTCTGATCATGTAGCACAGGCTGGTATGACCCTGACCTTGAGCAGCATCTTACCCTCACCTAGAATGATGCCACAGTACAAAGATAAAATGATCGATTTTAACAATTGGCTAAAATTTTGGTGTCATTCAAAGGGGATCCAGTTTGTCTGCCTGGGATGACTTGCTCGACAAGCCACGTTGCTTCGCTAGGGACGGCTTGCACCTGTCACCACTGGGCTTTCGGATATTGGCAAAGGCTCTTGCCACCCCCATAGTGCCTTTTTTAGGCAAGGCTCAAAAGTCAAACCCACCCCTATAGACAGCACAAGGAACAAGAAACTAAGGGTAATGCTGCTAAACGCCAGAAGTCTTAACCTCAAGATGCATGCACTCAAAGCTCTCCTCAGTATGGAGAACATCGATATCTGTGCAGTGACAGAAACCTGGTTCAAGGCTCCAGAGAGCACCCCAGCACTAACAGGCTATACCTCATATCATGCTTTTCGGCCCCAAAACCCGGACCGAACCACAAAAGGAGGGGGAGTTTCCATATTTATCAAGGATATCCACACCTCCAGGTTAGTGGCATTGCACGAAGTATCGGAGACCATCCATGTGCAACTAACAGTGGGCAAGACTGCTTTTCAGTTTATAGCATCCTACAGACCACCCTCTCAAAGTCAGGAATCCCACTCGGCTTTCCTGAAAACATTGGAGAACATGAAGATCTCTCCGAACACCATTATATTGGGCAACTTCAACTGCCCAAACATTGACTGGGAGCACTACTCAAGCCCCAGCACCTTATCCCAAAGATTCCTGGAAATTATAAACTCAAATGCTATGGAACAACTAGTCACCACTCCCACAAGAGGGGACAACATACTAGACCTGATCATTACCAACATGGGGACTCTATGCTCCACACCAGAAGTATATCCCTCATTGGTAAGATCAGACCATAAATTAATTTCACTGGATGTCCACATCCCGACCCCACCCCCAGCCCAGAAAACCACAGTGAAAAACTTCTCAAAACCGAAGTGGAATCCTTCAAGGCCCCAGGGCCAGTGGAAACTACAGCCCAAACTGCAGAATCCTATATAAATGCATTCTACGGACATCTCCAGGAATGCATGGATCATGCTATCCCAAACAAAACCAAGACCCAATCATCCAAAGGCAGGCGTCCAGTCTGGTGGACCCCTGCCATAAATAAACTGTACAACAGAAGGAGGAAGCTACTACATGATAGAGCAAAATCCATAATAGGGAAGGCATCTCTGATCAGTACTAGCAAAAAATTACGATCCCTCATAAAATCCTCCAAGGCCAGCTTTGAGAGAAAAATTGCACAGGACACCAAAGACAATCATAAGGCTTTTTTCAGTTATGTTAGAAACCTGGGATGCAACTCCCAGACTTGTTCTGAGTTGATTCTAAATGACAAAAAATACACTGAACCCACAGACATCGCCAATATCCTGGTAGACAGGTTCAGTTCAAACCCCCCCCCTCCCCCCCAAAACAGCAAGTATCTATCCCGGCAGAGGGCTGCCTCCCAAACATCTCAGATTCTCAGGTGAAGGCTGCCCTCTCCCAAAGAAAAAAACACTGCTTCCATGGGACCAGATGGCGTCCCAAGTTGCGCCCTACATGAACTACAAGAGGAACTAATCCCTCAAATAAAACAGCTATACAATCTCAGCCTCACTACAGGATATGTGCCCACAGAATGGCGTACAGCATCAGTGGTCGCACTCCACAAAGGTGGAGCCTCTACGGACTCTGGAAACTATCACCCCATAAGCCTGACCAGCTTAGTCTGCAAGGCTATGGAGAGGATCATCATGGAGCTCATAAACAAAGACATTGGGGACCTACAGACACTAGATCCTACCCAGTTCGGCTTTGTCAAGGGCAGATGCTGCATTTTGAACTTGGTTGACTTCTTTGAAACAGTCACCAAAGCCATAGATGAAGGGAAGGTAGTCCACACAGCCTATCTGGACCTTGCAAAGGCATTTGACACAATACCCCACTCGGGCATCATAGATAAGCTATCCAGCTTAAATATAAACCCCTATGTCACAAGATGGGTCGCAAACTGGCTCAAACACAGAGCCCACAGAGTGAGAGTTGCTGGAGCCATGTCAGACTCGAAACCGGTCACAAGTGTCATCCCACAGGGTTCTGTCCTGGGACCACTCTTGTTCGGTATATACTTTTTCAAGGTACAGGCAAACGTGGGAGGACTATGGCTCACCAAGTTCGCAGACGACTGCAAACTGGGCGCCATAATCAACTCTCCAGCTGACACAAACATCCTTCAAAAAGGTCTCACAGAGACAGATAACTGGTGCCAGTGCCATGGTTTAAAGCTAAATGCCAAAAAATGCATAGTCATACCCTTTGGCAAAAACAATGTGCCCACAAATTACTACATAGGTGGAAACCCATTAAGTAGAGAAAAAGTTATTAGGGACCTGGGGACCCAAGTTGATAGCAATCTCTCCTTTGAAAACCACATTGCCAAAGTGGTTAGAAAGACCTTCTACATAGCCCACCTCATCACGAAGGGTTTCACATCTAGATCAAGAGAGGTATTCATGCCCCTTTATTCATCCCTCATCAGGCCCATCATAGAATACAATGCCCCTTTTGGGATGTACCTTACCCGACACCTGCAGCAATTAGAAAGACCCCAAAAGTATCTCACCAAGAGGATCAATGGTCTCAAACAGATGCCATATGCTGCTCGGTTAAAAAACTCCAGCTCTACTCAGTTGTATACCGCCTACTTCGAGGCGATCTATGCCTCACATACAAAGCTATGTCAAATCCAGAATTAATGGACATGCTCCACCTCAGTAAATCTAAATCCCTTAGAGCCACATGCTCGAGGGACTTGAACCTCAGCACACGACAGGTTCATAACCCAGAGGCTCCCTTCGCTCTGGAATAGAATTCCAGTTCATGTGAGGCAGAGCACCTCACTGAATCTTTTCAAGAAGAATCTCGATAAGTGGATGGAGGATCGTAGGTTTGTCCCAGGGATTACTCCCGTGTCACTATTAGACAGAGGCACAGTAAACTAAACCTTAAAAAGGGCACAGTATACTCAAATCAAAGGGTGGTGCAAGCCATACAGAATCGGGCTAGGCTTATAATTGCCCCAGGGCAGATAGCCCAGTATGAACCTATGAACCTAAGAGAAATTCCAACATGTATTGTTCACACAAATTCCATTTTTTGGGTCTATATCACAACCTTGAATGATTAAAAGAGTGAACGCTCTTTAATCGACCCTTTAAAATCAAAAGAACTAAATCCCGAACACACAGAACAGCAATTTTCTTTCACAGGGAAATACAGACCCCATTTTTTCGATGTGATTTGCTCCTACCCTTTTCTAAAGATCCCAATTCCAGTTGTTTTATCACTGTTATTATATTCGTAATTTCTAGTACAGATGGTTTAGATTCTGATTTCCATTTCCTAGTAATTGCTTTTTGCCAACCATTATAATCAGACTCTGCAAGGCCTTACAATGTCTAGGCAATTCCGATTCTATATCATAGCTCAAAAAAAATAATTTCCTTAGTTACACTAATTTGCTCACCCAGTACTTCTGACAGAGCAGTCTGCAGGGAATCTTTGAAGTCTGCCAACTCATCATATTCCCAGAAAATATGTTTCCCATTACCTCTTTCTACCCCATCACATCTCCATTTGTTGTCTACCTGAGGAAAAATTCTCAGGAGTCTACTTGGGGTATAAAAATACCTATGAAAAAACTTCCAAGCAAAGATCCTAAATTCTAGATTTCTAAAGAGGTGGGAAAGGATTTGGAAGAGAGACTGGATAAGCAATTCACAAAGAAAATGAGAGGATATACGTAGGTCTCCCAAACATGCAACAAAGCCTAGAAATTTAGGATCCTTGCTTGGAAGTATTAAACACACACACACAGATATATCAAGTACTGTCTCTGCTGTTACAACATAGCTACTACTAACAATTTATATAACTGACACCTTCCAAATACTAGCAGACAATACCAAACAGCAGCAATTGGGAACAGAAAGAATGGAAAGGTAATTTACAAAGACAATGGGAGGAAATATGTACAGCTCCCAAATGTGTAACAGAGTCCAGACAGATTTAGGAATTTTCTTTGGAAGTGTTTGCAAAGATGGTGTTATACCCCAGACAGACTTTAAAGAAACTTTCCTCATATAGACAACAAATGCTGACTGGGTGTGATGGGAGACTGTCATTTGAAGTAATGTTTTTGGAGATGTTAGGAGTTGGCAGATTGGAAAAATACCCTACAGTATACTTTGTCAGAAAAGTTGGGGGAGCAAATCGTTGTAACTAAGGAATGATTCTTTTGAGCTATGTCACTTTTTAAAAATGTCATGTCTATTAAAAAAGTAAAACAAAAATACACTTTCTACCAGAACCATTACATTAGCTAAAATTGTAGATCAGTATGTATGTATGTATACCTTTAAGAAGCTTTCCATAGGGTTGCACATGTGTATAAATACTGAGTACGTGCGAGCCAGACTGCCATTTTGTAGAGACTTGTTCGTCTTGAATCATAACACAGGACGAGTGACATGATGTCAGAAGTGGGATCTAGAATCAAGACCCAGAGGCACTTGATTAATGTTGGAGGAATGAATTATCCCTGCTGCACGTACAACTCGCAAAACAGGTCAAAACTGTATTCCAGGTACTAAAACTTGCTTAAATGATTTCTTACTCGAAGAATATAAAACAAAGCACTCCAAATACTCTCAACGAATTTCTAGTTAAATGAAATGTCCAAAACTGCAACATATTCATAAAAATATTCGAAATAGTTACAAAAATGTTTGAAATATCCAATTCTCATAAAATGTATAAAATAAGAAAAAAACGACCAAATTTTTTCAGTATGTGCTACTTTTTTGCATTAATTAAAGCTATTTGAGATACCTGAGGTATACAGCATGTCTGCAAGTTTATGCAGTATTACAGTGCTGTTAATTCACAAAATAACACCCATTTCAAAGTATATTACACAAAGTACAGTATTTTGAAGAGTTTATTGTGCATTTGAATGTTATTACAAGTACCTGGTGTGTTCAGCAGCCTGGGATGTTATCAGGTCCCATGGAGGCTGTATTTTTCCTCTGAGAGAGCAGTGATGACCCATTTCCTAGATATAAGGGGAAGGGGGCAGGTACTGGGGATGTCCTGATTTACTAATGGGGGACAGAGGGGTAAAGTTTTCGCTGAATCTGTCAGCCAGCAAGTTTGCTATATCTATGGCATTTGTATATATATGTGGCCTCCTTGACCACCAGTTCTGAACAGATCTGGGTGCTTCATTTGAGGTTGCGGGCATATGTGAAAAAGGCCTTATGATTGTCTCTAGTACATATGGCCAATTTCGACTCAAAGTTTGCTTTGGAGGATTTCATTAGTGCTCTTATTTGCTTGTTCAGGCTAAGGAGACACTGCTTCCAGTTGGGCACCTGCTCCTTCTTAGTCTTGGACAGCAATTTTTTTCCTTTTGTTATAGAGTTTATTTATTGTAGATGTCCACCAGATAGGTTTACTCTTCCTTGCAGAGGATAATTTAGTCCTGTTGGGTATTCCTGATTCCATGCATCTATATAAATGCTTACATAGTGCTTTGTGTAGTTTTGGATATTGGTGCCAGTTCCTACAGAGTAAGAAGGGGCTGTGATGCTGTTTATACCATCCCTCAGGAGGCTGTAATCAGCTTTGGAGAAGTTTGTATGTCTGATCCTAGCTAGAGGGGGGGTTGAGGGAGATGGCGACTTTGAAAGTGACCGCTTTGTGGTTGGATCTTACCAGGGAGGATGATACAAGGACACTGCAGTGGTTACTGATGTTGGTTAATACTAAGTCCAAGATATCAACCCTTGTGGAGGTACTGACTAGCTGTTTCAAGGCATTTGCTTTGACAAAATGAAGGACTCTCTGGGCATTTGTGTTCTAGCATAAGTAGTTCTTCCAGTCTATGTTTGGCAAGTTAAAGTCACCCAGGATCAGGGTAAAGGATTGAATCTTGATAGATAGAGTGCATCCTGTGTGTCATATTGTTTGACCGCCCTGGAGGTGTCAAGCAAATGTACTCAAAAGGCAGGTTACAGTCATTAGGCCTCAGAGACAGTTTGAAAATGGGACTACTTTCATTTATAAGGAAGTCCACCATGTAAAACTGAAAGACAACTGTTCTAATTTTGCCCACTCTATGTGTGTCATATTGTTTGACCGCCCTGGAGGTGTCAAGCAAATGTACTCAAAAGGCAGGTTACAGTCATTAGGCCTCAGAGACAGTTTGAAAATGGGACTACTTTCATTTATAAGGACGTCCACCATGTAAAACTGAAAGACAACTGTTCTAATTTTGCCCACTCTATTTCCTCTACCTGTGTTGATCTTTTCATGGACAAATGAGGCAAACACCCAGTTGTGTACTCCATGAAGGTAGACCCTGAATTCAGCCCAGTTGTGAGACCAGCCCAGAAAATTTCAGTAGCTATGCAGAACAGAGTCAAGGCTGAGCTAGATAAAATGGTGCAGCAAGGTGCGATTTGTCCAGTTGACAAATCAACTGAATGGGTATCTTCCATGGTAGTAGCTCATAAGAAAAGCTCAGATGATATCAGAATATGTATTGATCCAAGAAATTTAAACAAAGCACTGAAAATACCTCATCAGCCAATGCATACAGTTGAAGAAGTTGCTGCTCTTATGCCAAATGCCACTGTTTTTTTCTGTTTCGGATGCAAAGAATTCATTTTGGGAAATCTTACTTGACCGAAAATCTTCATTGCTAACCACTTTCAGTACCCCTTTTGACAGATGCAGATTTTTGGCAATGCCATTTGGGATAAATTTTGCCTGTGAAGTCTTCGTGTGCCATGAAACAAATTTTTTTCTGGATATACGTGTGCTATTATCGTAGATAATATTCTAGTAGGAGGCAATGATGAAGCAGAGCATGACAGAAACTTCAAGGAAGTTCTAGAAAGAGCATGTGAAGTGAATCTTAAGCTGAATCCTCAAAAGTACAAGTTCAGGTTATTAGAAGTTACTTATGTTGGTCATTTGTTTACCTGTTCAGACTTACGACCAGATCCATCCAAGCAAACAGCAATTCTTGAGATACCAACTCCAGAAAATGTTCAAGCCCTACAATGTTTTCTTGGCATGGTTAACTACCTAGGCAAGTTCATTCCAGACTTGAGCTAACTTTTAGCACCACTCAGAGACCTGACACACTAAGATGTAGCCTGTACCTGGTTAGACCACCACCAAAGAGCATGTGAACCAACTCTCAGATACTGTGATGGTCACAAACCAATAACTCTTGTGCTGCTTCGAAATTTGGTCTTGGTGCAGTTGTTCTTCAAGAGGGTAGACCAGTAGCCTATGCATCTAAAACTCTAACCCAAACTGAGATGCAGTATGCCCAGAGAAGGACGTTTTGGCAGTTGTGTTGGCATGTTCGAAGTTCCATGATTATATTTATGACCTCCCAATTCAAATCGAAAAAGATCACCAACCCCTAGTCACTATTTTGAGAAAGCCTATGCATACAGCTCCAGCTAGATTGCAACGCATGATGTTGAAATTGCATAAGTATAATTTCAGTCTTTGTCTACACAAAAGGCAAACTTCTTTATCTTGCTGTTACTTCATCCAGACCACCCAGAAATACCACTGAACAGCATGAAAATGAGCACCTTGATTTTGAAGTCATGGAAGTGAGAAATTTTTCTTCCACACATCTTGATAACCTTGGAAGTCACACCGCCTCAGATCCAATTCTTCAGAAGTTCAACTATTTCATCAGTTGAGGATGGCCGTCAAAGAAATCTTGTTTACCTCATAACCTGCAACAATACTTTCCTTACAGAGATAAGATTTTGTTCGACAGTGGTGTCATCTTGAAAGGTCCAAACCTGACTGTGCCAAAATCCTTACAACGAGAGTATATTACCATTTTGCATCGTGGCCACCCATGAACTGACTCTACCAAAAGAAGGGCGAGAGGACTAGTATTTTGGCCTTTTGTGTCAAAGGCTATTGACAGAGTACTTTCATCTTGTTCTGTATGTAACAGTACTAAGCCAAATCAATAGAAAGAACCACTTCAGCTAAACCACATTCCTAACTATCTTGGTCGACAGTAGCTACAGACATTTTAAAATGGAATGATCAGCATTACTTGGTGTTAGCAGACACTTATTCAAATTGGTTTGAGATTGACCTACTTCCTAATCCAGCATCCAGTACTGTCATTACTAAGTTAAAACATCATTTTGCCGTCCATGGTAGTCCGCACAGAATTATTTCTGACAAGGGTACACAGTTTACAAGCCAGCAGTTCAAGAGATTTGCTGAAGAGTGGGACTTTATTCATGTTATGAGTAGCCCTGAGTACCCACAGTCAAATGGTTTGGTAGAAATGTGCAGTTCAAAGTGCAAAACAGTTATTAGAGGAGTTGAAATGAGACAATAGCAATGTTTTTCTCAATCTCCTGAATCTCAGAAATATTCCTTGTGATAAACACCTTGGTTCACCTGCATAAAGGCTTTTGTTGAGACAAACTAGAACCACACTACCAATCAGTAGCAATCTGTTGGTTCCCTGTGCTAAGAACAACAAAGCAGTGAGAGCTCAACTCATGAAAAGGCGTTTGTCCCAGAAGTCCTATTATGTTAAGTCCAGCAAACTGTTCAATCCATTACGTGAAGGGGAGATAGTGCGGATGCAGACATCCAAAGGTTTTGATCAGATTGGAGTTGTGAAGTATGTATGTCCAGAGCCAAGATCGTACATCATGGAATCACAAAGAGTTGAATTTAGGTGGAATTGGTAACATTTGGTACCAGTATCAGAGCCTGTACTGCAGCAGCTTGTCTGTGGAAAAGATTCTAGATCTCACAGTGAGTTATTCAGTGTTCCAGTTCCAGAGGACATTCCCAGCAAATATCCCTGTTCCTGAAAAGATTCATGAAACTCCTGAGACAAGCTGTTCACCAATGACTGCCCTTGTTGCTAAACTCAGTCCCAATTGCTATATCAGTAGATCAGGTTACATTTCCAGACCAAGTTCCAGATAAATGGCAACTTGGACATGAACGTTGTGTTTATTTCTCAGTGTCTGTATAAAACTGCATGTCTTTTTAATATGTCATTTTATCGTGGGCAATTCACTAGAGGGAGGATGTAGATCAGTATGCAAGTTTACCTTTAAGAAGCATTCCATGGGCTTGCATATGTGCATAAATACTGAGCAAGTGCGAGCCAGACTGCCATTTTGTAGAAAGCTGTTGAGATGTAAGCATGCATGTATGTAATGGTCTGACATCACTTTATTTAAATTTAATGTTGCTGCTATCCATTCTGATGTGTTTCTATATATTAAATCATATAAACAAACTACCCATGCTGTTCGTCTTGAATCATAACATAGGATGAGTGACAAAAAAACATGCAATTTATATTCAGAAACCTTACAAATTTCCCCCCAACCATCAAAAATCAACAAGAAAAAAAATTATAACATATGACTAATATGCATCCTAAAAGTACAGTAATACATAACTACCCTAACAAAATATTGCTACTGTATGTGGGTGACAACAGTTGGGCTTAGTAAAGAGATGAGAAGAAAGGTGGTAGGCAAGAAAATAAGGCAGAAAACACCCCAAACCGAGTACCCAAGATGATGAGAGCGGGGATGCAAGACAGGAATAAGGCGTCTGGTAGCTAGTGCAAGAGATTAAGGACAAGCGCTATTAACAAGCTACTTCTTGTGGCACAGGTTTAATTCTCTTAGCCTTCTTTGCCTACTGTGTGTCCTAAGGATGTCATTTAACTACAAAATGCTCTGGGGAAACTGGGAATTTGGACTAGGTTTTTTAATGTTCTCCTAAACTGCATGTCAAGTAACTACCCATGAGCAGTGAATGTATTCAAATATCTAGAATTACGCTAAATTCCTAAAACAGTTATAGGACATTCATCACACTATTCCTTGTTGCAGTCCTTTTCTATGGATTGACCCAGAGAATGACAGCACTGACTGGCTGACCAAGATGGATTCCTCTAGAACAGCCCTTGCATGGTGGCATAGGTTAACCCTAGATGCAACACCCAGTTTACAGTGCATTGAAAAGGTATGGAATAAAGAAAGTACAGTTGTGTACACTTACCATAATTGTAGATGTTCGAGTGTAGTCACACACTTGGGTTATCTGCCTGCAGGTAGCCCTCAGTCATCCTGAATACCAGAGTCTTAGGATTTCTGCATCAGATGCTGTCGCCTCTTCCATGACGTCAGGTCATCAGGGGTATAAAACAGGCAGCCGATGCCATTACATCAGTTTTTCTTGCCCCAAATGTCAGGAGCCCCCCAAATAGGAAGCTAGTATATGGTGGGGAACACCACCAGTAAAAAGTAAATACCACTGTCATTAAAAATGGCCATGGAGAGGTTGAAAAGATAGAGAAAACCAGAGGTCTGGAGGGAGGGAAACCAGGACTGCAACAGTGAATACACTCCAGCAACTACATTTATGATAAGTGTACACAACTGTACTATGTTTTTCGTCTTTCACTGTTGCAGTCATCACACTTGGGATGATTCCCAAAGCTAAGGAAGGGTGGAGGCAGTCAAGAAGTGTTAGGGCTGGCTATCAGGCCTTGTAAGATTGCTGTAGCAAATGCAGCTCTGGATTTAAAAAAAACAGGTAAGTGGTAATGCTTGGTGAAGGTGTGTACAGAAAGTACAGTTGTGTACACTTACCATAAATGTAGGTGTTCAAGTGTATTCACTCTTGCAGTCATCACATTTGGGTTATCTGCCTGCAGGCAGTCCTCAGCCAGCCTGAATACCAGAGTCTTCGGATTTCTGTGTCGGATGCTGTCTCTTCTTCCATGACGTCAGGGGTATAAAACATGCAGCTGACGCCATTACATCAGTTTTTCTTGCCCCAGACGTCAGGTGCCCCCACAATAGGAAGCAATTATATGGTATGGTACAACCCCCATCAAAAAGCAAATACACCAGACAAAATAAATATACCAAACAAGAAGGAAAGGTAGAGCCAAGAGAAGTCAGGTGGCTGGAGGGAGGGTAACCAGGACTGCAACAGTGAATACACTCGAGCATCTACATTTACGGTAAATGTATGCAAAGTACAGTTATGTACACTTACCATAAATGTAGATGTTCGAGTGTGTTCACTGTTGCAGTCATTACATTTGGGTTATCTGTGTACAGGTAGCCCTCAGTCGGCCTGATTATCAAAGTCTTGGGTCCTGCGTCAGTTGCTGTCTCATCTTCCATGACGTCAGGTAGTCAGGGGTATAAAGCATGCAACCAATGCCATTACATCAGTTTTGCTTGCCCCAGATGTCAGGTGCCCCCATAATGGGAAGCAATAAAATATAAGGTTACACCTCCAACAAAAAGCAAAAACACCAGAAAGCTTAAGTTTAGAAAACAAGTAGAGAGGTATAGCCAATAGAAGTCAGAGGGCTGGAGGGAAGGTAACCAGGAATGCAACAGTGAATACAATCGAACATCTACATTTATGGTAAGTGTACACAACTGCACTATGTTCTTTGTGTTTCATGTTGCAGTCATTACATTTGGGTAGATTCCCAAAGCTAAGGAAGGGAGGAGGCAGTTACTGAGCATTAGGACTAGCTATTAGGCCCTGCAAGACTGCAGTGGAAAAACCAGCTCTGGATTTAGAAAAAAATGGCAAGTGGTAATGCTTGGTGAAGGTATGTACAGAACTCCAGGTAGCAGCTTCTAGGATGTCCCTGGTAGGAACACCTCTGAGAAAGGCTGTAGAATTAGATGCAGCCCTGGTGGAATGGGGTCTTATCTCCTGTGGGGTAGGTTTTCCATGGTGCTTATAGCAGAAAAGAATGCAATGGCCTATCCACTTAGAAATGGTTTGCTTTGAAATGGCCTTCCCCTCTACCCCTGCAGCAAAGGCAACTAGCAGCTGTTCAGATTTCCTGAGAGGCTTGGTCCTGTCCAAGTAAAAAAGTTGTCTGTGCACGTCCAAGGAGTGCAGTATCCGCTCCCCCTTTGTTTTGTGGATTAGAAAAGAAAGCTGGAAAATGAATGGACTGATTAAGGGCCACACGGGATACCACCTTGGGCATAAAGGAAGGATTGGTCCTGTGGGACACCCTGTCAGCATGAAAGATGATGAAAGGCTCCACTGCCATGTGGGCCTGTAATTCAGACACCCTTCTTGCTGAAGTGATGGCTAGAAGGAAGGCTGTTTTCCAAGAAAGAAATTTCAACTCTGCTGTTGCAGCTGGCTCAAAAGGGAGGGGGGGGGGTGAGCTTTTCCAATACAAAGTTAAGGTCCCAGGCTGGAGTGGGAGCTCTCCTGGGGGGGGGTCTTACATTTTTGGCCCCTCTAAGGAATTGCTTTAGCAAGGGGTGAGAGAAAAAGGGGTGGCTCTGTATTATAATGTGCTGAAATGGCAGAGGCATGAATTTTAATTGACGAGAAGGTTAGGCCCCTGTGGAGCATTTCTGTTAAGTACTGTAGAATCCGAGGTAAGCTGGGCACCATCCCCTTTGCCAGACTCCAGGAACAGTATCTTTTCCACTTTTCAACATAGGATTTTCTAGTACTAGGCCTCCTTCCTTCCAGAATGACATCCAGTACCTGCTTACTGAGGGATGCTAAGGGATAGCTCAAGGAATTAGCCAGGCTGCAAGGTTTAGGGTTTGAAGCTGAGGGTGCAGAATCTGGCCCACCTGCTGGGAAGCAGGGAAGGGGTCTGCCATGGTTTTAGCAGTGCCGTACTGTGCAAGAGGGGGTACCAGTGCTGGTGTGGCCAGTCTGGTGCAATCAGTATTGTCCTTGGCTTGTCCTGTTTGATTTTTAGTAGAACCTTCGAGAGGAGAGGCAGAGGGGGAAAGGCATAAACTGAGAGGCTTTCCAAGGTAAAGGACAGGGCATCCACTTTTCAAGCTTGGCTGTGGGGAGTTCTTGTGCAGAAGTTGTTCAATTGATAGTTCTGAGGGGAGGCAAACAGATCTATCTCTGGAGTCCTCCATTTGTTCAAGAGGTTGAATACTTTGGTTTCTAGTTTCCATTCATGTGAGTCCATAACATTTCTGCTTAAGTCGTCCCCCAGTGAATTTAGTATGCCTGGCAGGAATTGAGCTTGCACGTGTACTTGGTAGCTTAAGGCTGTGTTCCACAGAGTCACAGCTAGTCTGCAGAGAGGGTACGAGTGGATTCCCCCTTGCTTGTTTATGTACCACATTAACTGTGGTGTTGTCTGTCTTTACCAATAGTTGTCCTGGAAGAATACGGTCTTTGAAGGCTGTCAGAGCATTCTCTACAGCTAACATTTCTTTTTGATTGATATGCAGGTACATGTGTCTCTGGTTCCATTTGCCCTGAATGCACTGCCCTGCCATGTGAGCCCCCCAGACATAGTCTGATGGGTCTGTTGTTAGGGTTTGGGCGGCAGGGGGAACAGTGAAAGGGAGTCCCTTGTTGTGGTAGCAGGCCTCTGTCCACCAAAGGAACTCTGTCTTGATGCAAGGAATGATAGAAATCATTGTTTCCAGGTCCTGGGAATGTTGACACCATGTTGACACCATAGGCTTTTTAGATACCATTGGAGTTTCCTTATATGCAGTCTTGCATATGGAACTAGTAAAATGCAAGAGGCCATGAACCCCAGGGCTTGCAGTATTTTCCTTGCAGATAGCTGGGGTTTTGTGGCCAATAGTTTGAAGTAGGTTGTCAAGTAAACTTATTTCTCTGGAGTGAGGAATGCCATCTGGGAAGTTGTGTTCAAGCTTGCTCCCAGGAATACAATCTGTTGGCAGGATACTAGGTGAGATTTCTTTTCCTTGATGGTGTACCCCAGTGAGGTTAGACGTTTCTTTACGAATGCCAGGTGTTGTAATAGCAAGTCCTGACTTTCCACCTGAATCAGACAATCGTCCAAATATGAGTAAATTTGAATATTTCTTTGCCTGCAAAATGCAATGGCTGGAGCTAGGCACTTCATGAATACCCTAGGTGCAGTAGATAAGCCAAAGGGAAGTGCAGAGAACTGATAGTGCATGGAGCCTGCCCTGAAGCGTAGGTATTTCCTGCAAGATTCCCTTATTGGGATGTGCAGGTTAAGCTTCCTTTAAGTCTAGGGTTGCCAGCCAGGCATCCTTGGCTAGCATGGGAAGAAGCTGTTGCAGTTAGCATTTTGAATTTTGGAACTACCAGAAAGGTGTTTAGAATAGAGAGATCCAGGATAGGACGCCAGGAGTTGCCTTTTCTGGGTACCAGAAAGTCTTGAATAAAAGCCTTGTCCCCTTTGTTCTGCTGGGACAGGCTGAATAGCCCTGATATTGAGGAGAGAGAGAACCTGCTGTTGGGCCTCCACCCATTAATTTGGGGATAGGTCTGGCCAACCATTTGGTGTTGGTAGGGTGTGAAGTGGAATCGGTATCCTTGGGAATCTGTGTTCAAAACCCAATTGTCCTGGGTAGTCAGTTCCCAGTTTTTTGCATGCAGAGCGAGCTTTCCTCCTAAGGGAGCAGGTAGCAGAGCAAGGCTGGGAAGGGTTAAGTTTAAGTCATTGTGCCATTTTTCCGTAGGGGGGTGGCTTACTACTCCCTGCTTTGGAAGTGGGAGCCCCACACTGCTTAGGTTTGTGCAAAGCCTGAGACTGTAGCCTAGGTGGTCTGCTGTTCCTGGGTTTGGACTAAAAAGCCTATAAGGGGACTGGAAAAGACCAGTTCTTAGAAGGCCAATGCCTACTGAATCTGGGAGGCTGTACTTGTAGGAAATGTTTAACAGTTTGCATAGATTTAGCTTTTTCCTCCATCCTTTTGAGGAGGACTTCTGCTTTGTTGCCAAAAAGGTGGTCTTGGTTTAAGGGAGCATCCAGTAACTTAGCTTTTACATGATCTGGCAAGTTTTGTTCCTTCAGCCAAGCATGCCTTCTAAGTACAGACCCAGTGACAGCAGCCCTGCAAGATGCTTCTAAAGCATCAAAACCACATTCCAAAGTATGTTTACCAACTTGTCCTGCAGAATGTATTAAATCCTGTAATTCTTTGTGTTCAGTACAGTCAGGAATCAACATCATTTTCTGTTTAAGTAGCCCCATAACATGCTGCTGATACTTTAACATATGAAACTGGCAATTTAAAGCCCTGATGGTCAAAGTAGCAGAAGTGTAAACTTTCTTACTCCATCTGTCTAAGGCTCTAGAAGCTCTATCAGAAGGGGTAGGATTTTTGGTAGCAGTAGCCTTAATGCCTTTTGGTCCTTGGGAAATGGTCTCTGGATACACAGAAGGTTTCTTGAAGAGGAAGTTGTGAGAGTCAGGTACTCTTAACACCTGTCAGGTTTTCTGGGAGCTGGAGGTAAGGTGTCTGGGGAAAGGCTAGATTCCAAGAAAGCATCATTCCCAGCGGAAATGCTGCCTAAGTGTGCAAGGTTTCACCGAAAGAAAAATCTTCTGGAGGGGAAGCAGAGGGAATGGAATCCTCTGCATCAGAATCCTCATAATTAGATAAGGGCAAATCCTGGTAATCAGAAGGAGCAGAAAAATCAGATTCCTGATCAGAAGAATCAGAAAGAAACTCAGTTCTAGGTCTCTGAGGGGGAAGGCTGGCTTCCCCTAATCAAGGTAATGAGGTCTTCAGCCATTCAAAGCATTTGATTTTTTAGGCATATGGGCCTGCAGTTTGGACGTCGTTTTTCTAGGCGTGCTGCGAGTTTTAGGCCTGGATGAAAACGATGGTGTCAGTTTAATATTAATGACTGTAAGCCTGAATACACCCTCAGAAGCCGGTGCCTGCACAGTGGCTCCGGACCCATCCAAGATAGAGACATCCACAGGTTCCATAGTCGAAGAAGCATCTTGCGGCATACTGGACTCTGAATGGGTTTCAGTATAGGCTTGTGAATCAGAAGTAGCGGGTATCAGGGGTTGCGAAGGCGCCTCACTGAGTACCAGTGGACTGGCAACTAGCTTAACGGAAGTGTCTGTTGCAGTCTATGCAGTCTGTCTCTGTCTTTATCCTTATGTTTTTTCAGAAGATCGGTAGTCAGATGGCTTGACAAAGCCATTTCTGAGTACACAGAATGAGTGCGAAAATAATTTGCTGCAAAAATAGCCCGACGACGGATAGTTTGGGCATTGAATAAGGCAAAAAAACAACAATGAGGGACGTTGTGGTCTGAGCCTAATCAGGGAATGCAGTAAGAATGAAAATCTCTATGAGGTATTTGCTTTCCACAGGTAAGACAATTGTTAACTTTTACTGACATCGGTTAGAGCAAGAAAAAGGATCCCCAACGGGGTACTTAACTTTTTTGTTTGAAGACTTTGGGTCTGAAACTCAAAAACGAAAATTTCAGGAGTTGGACGACTGGCACTTGCAAACTGCTTCTGCTTCAGGCACCGCGCGGCAAGAAAGACTGATGTAATGGCATCGGCTTAATGTTTTATACCCCTGACGACCTGACGTCATGGAAGAAGAGACAGCATCCAATGCAGAAATCCGAACACTCTGGTATTCAGGCTGGCTGAGGGCTACCTGCAGGCAGATAACCCAAACGTGATGACTGCAACAGTGAAACATGAAGAACATCTCCAGGTTGCAGCTTCCAGAAAGTCCCTGGTGGGACCCTCCCCTGAGAAATGCTGTAGAGGTAGAAGTAGCCCTAGTGGAATGTGGTCTGATCCCCCTGTGGGGTAGGTTTTCCATGGTGCTTGTATCAGAAATGGATGCAGTGCGCTATCCATTTGGAAATGGTTTGCTTTGAAATGGTCTTGCCCTCTGTCCCTGAACCAAAGCTGACAAGCAGCTGGTCAGACTTTCTGAAAGGTTTAGTCCTGTCTAGGTAGAACCTGAGCTGTCTGTGCATGTCCACGAAGTGCAGGATCCTTTCCCCTTTATTCTGAGGATTAGGGAAGAAGGTTGGCAAATGAATGGATTGGTTTAGAGCCACACTGGACACCACCTTAGGCATAAAGGATGGGTTAGTCCTGAGGGAAACCCTGTCAGCATGGAAAATAATGAAGGGTTCCACAGCCATTAGTGCCTGTAACGCAGACACTCTTCTTGCTGAAGTTATGGCTAAAAGCAAGGCTGTTTTCCAAGAGAGGAATTTTAACTCTCCTGAAGCAGCAGGTTCAAAAGGGGGAAGCGTGAGCTTTTCCAGTACAAAGTTAAGGTCCCAGGCAAGGGTGGGCTGTTTTCCAAGAGAGGAATTTTAACTCTCCTGAAGCAGCAGGTTCAAAAGGGGGAAGCGTGAGCTTTTCCAGTACAAAGTTAAGGTCCCAGGCAAGGGTGGGTGCTCTCCTAGGTGACCTTAAGTTGTTAGCCCCTCTCAGGAACTGTTTGATTAGAGGGTGAGAAAATAGAGGTGGCTCAGTATTATAATGGGATAAAATGGAAGAGGCATGAATCTTAATGGAGGAGAAGGATAGGCCTCTGTGGAACAGCTCTTCTAGGTAATGCAGGATTTGAGGTAAGGAGGGCAGCGCTGTGTCCTTTCCTTGAGAATGATTCCAAGAACAATATCTTTTCCACTTTTCAGCATAGAATTTCCCAGTACTAGGCCTTCTCGCTTCAAGAAGGACATCCAGCACCTATTTGCTGAGGGTTGCTGGTGGTGTATTCAGGGGATAAAGCAGGCTGCAAGGTTTAGGGTTTGTAACCGTGGATGCAAAATCTGTTCCTCCTGCTGAGAAAGCAGGGTAGGGGTCTGATGAAGGTGCCAGGGTGGCACTGTTGTCAGACTGTGTAAGAGTGGGTACCAGTGCTGGTATGGCCACTGGGGCAATGAGAATTTCCCTTGGCCTGTCCTGTTTGATTTTGAGTCGTACTTTTGAGAGGAGGGGCAGAGGGGGAAAGGCATAAATTGAGAGGTTTTCCCATTGGAAGAATAGGGCATCCACCTTCCAGGCCCTGCTGTGAGGGTTTCTGGTGCAAACTTTGCTCAACTGGTGGTTTTCGGGGGAGACAAAGAGGTCCACCTCCGGTGTCCCCCACCTCTGGATTAGAAGGTTGAAAGTGTTGGGCTCCAATTTCCACTTGTGTGAGACTAGGAGATTTCTGCTTAAGTCGTCTGCCAGTGAATTTTGTTTGCCTGGCAGGAATTGAGCTTGTAGATGCACTGGGTTGCTCAAGGCTGTGTTCCACAAGGCCATGGCTAACCTGCAGAGTAGGTAAGAATGGGTCCCCCCCTGCTTATGTACCACATAACTGTGGTGTTGTCTGTTTTTATCAGCAGCTGTCCTGGAAGGATTAGGTATTTGAAGTCGGTCAGAGCATTCTGTACAGCTAGCATCTCTTTTTGATTGATGTGCAGGAGAATCTGGTCTGGGCTCCACTTGCCCTGAATGCATTTGCCTGCCATGTAAGCCCTCCATGCATAGTCTGATGCATCTGTTGTTAGGGTTTGGGCGGTGAGGGGTTGAATGAAAGGCAGTCCCTTGTTGTGGTTGCATGCTTCTGCCCACCAAAGGAACTCTGCCCTTAGACAAGGTATGATTGAAATGACTGTTTCCAGGTCCTGAGAATGTTGGCACCAAAGACTTTTTAAGTACCACTGAAGTTTCCTCATATGCAGTCTTGCATATGGAATTAGCAGAATACATGAGGACATGAACACTAAGGGTTGCAGTATTTTCCTTGCAGATAGCTGGGTTTTGGTGGCCATTTGTTTGAAGTAGTTGGTCAAATAGACCTGTTTTTCTGGAGTGGGAAATGCCATCTGGGAAGTTGTGTTCAAGCTTGCTCCCAGGAATACAATTTTTTGACTGGGCACCAGTTATGATTTCTTTTCGTTGTGGTGTACCCTAATGAAGTGAGGAGGCTTTTTACAAATGCCAGATGCTGAAGTAGCAATTCCTGACTGTCCATCTGAATCAGGCAACCATCCAAGTATGGGAAAATGTGGATATTTCTCGCCTGCAGTGTGCAATGGCTGGAGCCAGTATTTGTGAATACTCTGGGCGGAGTAATAAGCCAAAGGGAAGTGCAGAGGACTGATAGTGCATATAGCCTGCCCTGAAGCGTAGATATTTCCTATAAGACTCCTTTACTGGGATGTGCAGATAAGTTTCTTTTAAGTCTAGGGTGACTAACCAGGCATCCTTGGCTTGCATAGGGAGAAGCTGTTGCAGGGTAATCATTTTGAATTTTGGGACCACCAGAAAGGTGTTGAGAATTGATAGATCCAGGATTGGGTGCCAAGAGCACTCTTTTCTGGGCATCAGGAAAAGTCTGGAGTAGAAACCCTGCCCCCTTTGTTCTACTGGAACAGGTTCAATAACTCTGACATTGAGCAAGGAAAGTACTTGCTTCTGAGCCTCTGCAAACTGGTTTGGAGGAAGGTCTGGAAATCCGCTTGGGGATGGCAGTGAATGAAAGTAGAATCTGTACCCCTGGGATACAATGCTTAGGAACCATCGGGCCTAAGTAATGAACATCCAGTTTTTTGCATGAAGGGCAAATTTTCCTCCTAGGGGCACAAATAATTGGGCAGGGCTGGGAAGGATAATTGAAAAGTCATTGTGAACTCTTTCCATAAGGGGGTGGCTTAACACTCCCTGTTTTTGAGGTGGGAACACTCCATTGTTTAGATCTCTGCATACCCTGAGACTGTAGTCTGGGTGGCCTGTTTCCCCTGGGTTTGGAGTGAGAAGACCTGAAAGGGGCAGGAAAGGACTAATTGTTAGAAAGCCAATGTCTACTGAATCTAGATGGCTGCACTTGTAAGAATTCTTTAACAGTTTGCATAGATTTAGCTTTTTCTTCCATCTTTTTAAGAACAATTTCTGCTTTGGTGCCAAACAAACAACCCTTATTTAAAGGAGCATCTAATAATTTTGATTTGACATGATCTGGCAATGTTTGCTCCTTCAACCAAGCATGCCTTCTCAGTACAGACCCCGTGACTGCAGCCCTGCAAGATGCTTCTAGGGCATCAAAGCCACACTGCAAAGTATGCTTACTAACTTGGTTTGCAGAATGCATTAACTCTTGTAAATCTTTATTTTCTGCACTATCTGAGAGTAACACCATTTTTTGTTTAATTAGTTCCATAACATGTTGCTGGTACTTCAACATGTGAAACCGGCAATCCAATGCCCTGATGTCAAGAGTTGCAGAGGTATATACCTTCTTACCCCATCTATCTAAAGCTCTGGAATCCCGGTCTGAAAGGGTAGGGTTTTTGGCTGTACTACCATTAATCCCTTTAGATCCCTGGGAAATGGCTTCTGGATCCTCAGTAGGATTCTTAGAGAGAAATTTGTGAGAATCAGGTACTCTGTACTACCTGAGAAAAAAAAAACACTGTAGCATTGGATGTAACACAGCACAATATCCAATTTATTGTAAGTAAGCTCTTTCAAGGGGTCACCTCTTCATCAGACTTAGATAAAAATGACTTAAAACAACCACATTAAATGGTATTCCAATTAACACTAACTACTTCAATTAAAAACAATTAAATTATTTAAAGCCATACTTAACATTTTTAAAAACATCACATCATACATAAACTAAAAACTAGTGTCTCAACTGTCTCGCTTTCAGTAAAGGTTTAATGGAGATCATATTATTCAAACCATTAACCTCCATTAAACCTTTCCTGAAAGCGAGACAATTGAGACACTAGTTTTTAGTTTATGTATGCTGTGATGTTTTTAAAAATGTTAAGTATGGCTTTAAATAATTCAATTTTTCATTGAAGTAATTAATGTTAATTGGAATACTATTTAATGTTGCTGTTTTAAGTCATTTTTATCTAAGTCTGATGAAGAGGTGAACCCTTGAAAGCGCTTACTTACAATAAATTGCATATTCTGCTGCGTTACATCCAGTGCTACAGTGTTTTTTCTCATTTGCTTCTTTTTGCTCTGGTTGTTTTATTGCCTGAGGCTATATTCTTTGTTTATACTCTGTAGTACCCATCAGGTTTTCTAGGGGCCGGGGGTAAAGTGTCTGGAGTAAGACTGGATTCCATAAAGACATCATCTACAACATCCAGAACAGGGGTATAGCTAGAGGCCTGTGCTGAGGCAACTCTAAAAATTCTGAGTCTCTTTTGGGAGTGAGGGTAGCCCTGGCATTCCCAGCGGAAATGCTCTCTTAAAAGTATGCAAGGTTTCACCAAAAGAAAAATCCTCTGGAGGGGAGGCAGAGGGGAATGGATTCCTCTGCATCTGAATCCTCATTGGTTGATAAGGGCATGTCCTTGTAATCAGAAGGGTCAGAGTCATCGGACTCCTTATTTGTAGAATCAGAATGAAACTCAATTCTTGGTCTCTTAGCAGGGGAAGGCTGGTTCCCCTAATTAGGGTAATAAGGTCTTCAGCCATTCTAAGCATTTGTTTTTGTGGCATGGGAGCTTGAGCATGCACTTTGGTCGTTGGTTTTCTAGGCATAGTGCGTACTCTGGGCCTGAGAAACTCGGTAGTTTTAGCTAAAAATGAAGTTCTCAGTTTAATTTGAACATCGGTAGGTCGGAATACACCCTCAGAAGCCGGGGCCTGCACAGCGGCTCCAGACCCATCCAAGGTAGACACGTCTGCAGGTTCCATAGTCGAAGAAGCATCTCGCAGCACATCAGACTCAGAATGGGTCTCATCAGAGGCCTGTGAATCTGTAGAAGCGGGCATCAGGGGCTGCAAAGGAGCCTCACTGAGTACTGGCTGACTGGTGACTAGCTTAACGGAAGCATCACTGGCAGTTTTTGACCTATGCGGTCTGTCTTTAACTTTACGTTTTTTCAGAAGGTCAGTTGTTGGATGGCTTATCAAAGCCATTTCGGAATACAGAGAACGAGAGCGAAAGAATTTAGTGACAAAGATACCCCGATGACCAATGGTTCGAGCATTAAACAAGCCACAAAACTAACAGTGAGGGACGTCGTGGTCTGGGCATAAACAGGTGATGCAGTAAGAATGAAAATCTCTGAGGTATTTGCTTTCCACAGGCAAGACAATTGTTAACTTTTTCTGACATCGGTTAGAGCAAGATAAAAGGATCCCCAACAAGGTACTTAGCTTTAGAAGACTTCAGGTTTGAAACTCGAAAAATGAAAATTTCAGGTAGCGTCTGATCAGCACTTGTGAACTGCTTCTGCTTCTGGCTTCTTCTCGGCAAGAAAGACTGATGTAATGGCGTCGGCTTCGTGTTTTATACCCCTGACGACCTGACGTCATGGAAGAGGCGACAGCATCCGACGTAGAAATAATAAGACTCTGGTATTCGGGCCGACTGAGGGCTACCTGCAGGTAGATAACCCAAGTGTGATGACTGCAACAGTGAAACATGAAGATCATCAAAAACTTTGCTTCTATAATAGATTGGGTACTCCCCCAATCCACAATGAGAAAAACTATTATGGCCACTGTGGTTCTAGTTCAGTATGCTTTAACCTGCCTGGTACAGGGTTATCATAAGCAGAGCAGCAATAGTAAAGACACTGTGCAAGTCATTTAGATAATGCCTGCTTGTGAACTGCCTTCCCCACCCTACCGCTTGCAAACGGCACAAATAAGTACTTGCGATAGGTTGAAGCAGACAGTTTGAAAAGGAGCCAAGGTTAGCTTCTGTAGCACACAACTGAGATCCCATGATGGAGTGACTTTCTATCAAGGTGGTATAAGAAGCAATGCCTCATTTAGAAATTCTTTTACTGGTACCTGACAATACAAAAGGGATCCAGAGTAAGACAGGCTGGGATAGCAGAGGTACAGACCTTTAAGGAAGTATAACAAATGGCTCATTCTGTAAAGGTCTGATAAATAATGCAGGACCAATGAATCTAGGATTGTGTTTAGGTCTTGTGCTAGGTATGACTTCTTTTTGTTTGGTTTTGCAGCCTCCCTTATAAAACATTCAGCACATCATCTGAAATCACATCTTTCTGGGATGATAGATAAATCATCCAAGCTATCAGCAAGCTATCAGCCTTAGAGCAGACCTAATGGGGGTGCATGAGGGACCATTTTTTTCTGTGCTACACAGCATCACACAGTCAACATTTTTGTCTCTGTGTTGCTATGCTTAGCAGGAGGACCAATGTTGTCTTGGCCAAAAGGGGTATATCAATACGACTTTTGGCCTATCCTCCATCTCCTGCAAAACCATAGGGATCAGGGGTATGGGAGGAAAACTGTGCAAAAAAAATATATATATTTCCAATTCAGGGAGAAGGCAACTACTTTCCAAGCTGCAAGAGTTGCTGTTCTGCATCAAAGCCTTCTTAGATGGTGTTTTTCTGGGGAATCAGAAAGGCCTACTTCAGGCACATCCCACCTGATGGTCAGTTCCAGGAAGTTTTTCCTGTTTAACGTCCATTTGTGTGGATCCGTGAATGTTCTGCTCACCCTGTCTGCTAGAACATTAATTTGAGAAGGAATGTGGGCTGCCCAGAGGTTCAGGCCTGACTTCTGTACAATCACTCATGTCTGCACAGCTAGTCTATGCAGGACACAGGAGTGGGTCCCTCCTTGCTTGTTGATAAAACATAAGTGTGGTGTTTTCTGCAAGAATTTGGAAGGATCCCTGTGCTGAAACATATTTTGAATGCTCTTAATGCTTAGCTCACAACCATCATTTACTTCATATCTATGTGCTTCTTTTTCAAACATTTGTCCCATATGACCTGGACTTTCAGAGGTCCCCAAAGGACCACCAGGCTAAGCCCGACGAGTCTGTGATTAGTGTCAGCTTAGGCTGTACTAACCAGAAGGGTACCACAAGTTGAAGGTTACCTGCATCTTCCACTATTTTCTTATGCGGAGCAGAATAGGGATGACAGTTTCCAAGGACTGGGAGCACTGGCACCATCATCTCCTGAGGTACTATTTCAAGACCCTCATGTGCATTATTATGTTACCCAGAATAGTAAGGAATTCTCTTGCTGTGATCAAGCCCTTCTCTAAGATTCTCTGGGTAAACAGAGTCAGATTGGCACAACACCATGTCCTCTGGGAGGAAAGCCTTCTGTAAATTTGAGTTAACGGTTCCCCAAAGAAATAGAACTCTCCTCATTGGGGTGAAGTTTGACTTGGCCAAGTGACAAAGACTCAGCTCCTGAAAGCATGCAAGGGTGAAATTTCATGGCTTTCTGAACCTCCTACAAGTCGTCTGGTTAAATCAGGAAATCATTCAGGTAAGGGTATGTGTGCGAAGTCCACTGCCCTGCAAAAAATCTGTACATGGAGCCATGCATTTTTGAAGACCTTAGCTACTGGAAAAGTCTCTCTGTTTCAAACCTTAGGAACTGTCTGTGGTCACTCGCTATAGGGGTATGCAGAATCGAGGAAAAAAAAGAGTTGTCTGCCCCCCCAAATCAGTCAAGAATCCTACTCTCTCATTACTGAGAAGAGGATCTCTTGCTGGAATTCAGTAACATCACAGCTGGATCAGCCAAAAGATTCTTATACAGGAAATTGTGGGAATCCTGCATCTGGCGGGCAGGTTTCCTATGAGCAGTGGGCATGGATTCTAGCTCCAAAGAAGCAAACGTAAATGTGTTTTCCTGAACATCAGCAACTAGAGGAACTGCAAATACTCTAGGCTTAAGCAGGCTCACAAAAGCTCTAAATTTGAGTTAAGCCTGTATGAATTCTCTGGAATCCCACTGAAAAGTACAGTTTTGTACCTACCATAAATGTAGATGTCCGAGAGGTATGCATCTGCAGTCCTTACAAATGGGTTGTCCTGGCCTCAAGCAGCCCTTCGGTCGGCCGGATTCCAAAGTCTGGGTCTGGCCTCGGCTGATGTCGCACTTCACCCGACGTCATAGCTGCAGTTCTGCGGGTATAAAGGCATCAGCCAACGCCATTTTCCTCAGTGTTTCTTGCCCCAGATGCCAAGTGCCCTCTAGGAAGGCTAAATTTGGATAAATGCAAATGTTTCCAAACAATAGAGAGCAAATAGAAATAAACATGTATATACATATATACAAACAAATACACCATAATAGATTCCCCCAGCTAGCTACAAGATGGGCAAATACCCTAGGAGTACCACAGAGGGGAAGGAGGGTGGGTAATCCTGACTGCAGATGCATACCTCTCGGACATCTACATTTATGGTAGGTACAAAACTGTACTATGTCCTTCAAGGATGCATCTGCAGTCCTTACAAATGGGTAGAATACCACAGCCAAACTGGGGGAGGAGGCACTAAGAGTTTATGGTGTAGTTAAGATCCCTTGCAAAACAGCAGTGGCAAAACCTGCTCGGGATCTGGAGTATAAAGGCAGATTATAATGCTTGGCAAATGTATGCATGGAGCTCCAAGTAGCAGCCTCTAAAATGTCTTTGGTAGCCACTCCTCATAAGAAAGCTGTAGTAGTGGCTGTAGCCCTTGTGGAATGAGGTCTGATGTTTTCTGGAGTTGTCTTTCCATGAAAAGAGTAACAAAATCTAATGCAATTTCCTATCCATTTTGAGATTGTTTGTTTTGAAATTGCTTTTCCTTCCATTCCTGTTGCATATGCTACCAGAAGCTGGTCAGTTTTTCTATTGTTCTTGGTTCTGTCCAGGTAGTAGCGCAATTGTCTGTGTACATCTAAGGTATGCAGCAATCTTTCCCCTGTTCTGTGGGTTGGGGAAGAATGTTGGTAGGTGTATTGCTTGGTTTAAAGATACCCTGGAGACCACTTTTGGCATAAAGGTAGGATTAGTTCTCATGGACACTCTATCCTGATGGAAGATAAGGAAGGGCTGTACTGCCATTAATGCCTGTAATTCAGAAACCCTTCTAGCTGAAGTGATTGCAAGCAGGAATGCAGTCTTCCAAGATAAGTACTGTAATTCTGCTGTTGCTGCTGGTTCAAAAGGGGAGTGTTAACTTTTCTAACACAAAGTTCAAGTCCCATGTAGGCAATGGTGGTTTCCTTGGTGGTTTTACATTTTTAATTCCTCTGAGGAACTGTCTGAGTAGAGGTTGTGAAAAGACTGGAGGATCCATGTTGTATTCTGCTGAAATTGCTGATGCATGAATCTTAATGGAGGAGTAAGACAGACCATTGTGGAAAAGCTCTGCTAAATATTCCAGGATGTTAGCTATGTTTGCCAATGATGCATCTAATCCTTTTGTTGCACTCCAAATGAGATATCTTTTCCATTTTGCTGAATAAGTTTTCCTTGTTGAGGGTCTACGAGCCACCAAGATAATGTCTTTAACCCTTTGAGATAAATGTGGGTTATTTTTCCTTATGCAATGTTCCAAGCAGCTAGCTGCAGTGTTTTCAAGTTTGGATGCAGGATTTTGAAGTTGTTCTGTGTTAGCAGTAGAGGTATTAGGGGTAGAGGCCATGCGTGTTCCCGGGACATACACCTCAGTAGCGGGTACCAATGTTGCCTCGGCCAATCTGGAGCTATCAAGATGATCCTCGGGTGATCTTCTTTGATCTTCAGTAGCACTTTGTGCATCAAAGGAAGAGGTGGGAATGCATATGCTGTCAGGTTTTCCCAACTGAAGGATATGGAGTCCACCTTCCAAGCAAGTGGGTGGTATGTCCTTGTGCAGAATTTTTTCAATTGGTGGTTGTGTGGGGATGCGAACAGGTCTATTTCTGGCAGTCCCCATTTCCTTGTGATGGTTTTGAAGATGTCTGGATGCAGCATCCATTCGTGGGCATCCGTGGTGGTTCTGCTTAAGATGTCTGCTAGTATATTTTCTTTTCCTGGCACGAATATGGCTTGGAGCTGAATGTTGAGGCTCAGGGCCACATTCCAGAGGTCCATTGCCATCCGGCATAGAGGATATGAATGTGTGCCTCCCTGTTTGTTGATATACCACATAACTGTGGTGTTGTCCGTCCTTATCAGCAAATGACCCTGTTGAAGAAATGGTCTGAATGTCTGAATTGCCTGTTTTACTGCCAGCATCTCTTTTGGATTTATGTGTAGGTTCATCTGGTCTTGAGTCCATAAGCCTTGTATACACTTGTCCACCATGTGTGCCCCCCATCCGAGGTCTGAGGCGTCCGTGGTGATAGTCTGGTTTGGTTGAGGCCTGTGGAAGGGCAGTCCTTTGTTCAATTGACAGGCCTGGGCCCACCACTGGAATTCTTGCTTCAGGCATGGAATTATTGGAATTTGGGTCTCTAGGCTGTGCTTGTGCTGAGACCATAAATTCCTCAGGTACCATTGTAACTTCCTCATATGTAGTCTGGCATGTGGAATTATTATTATGCAGGATGTCATGTAACCCAGGGCTTGCAGGATTTTCCTTGCTGTAAGCTGGTTCTGCGTTGTTAATGCCATGAAATAGAGTGGTAGCTGCTTCTGTTTTTCTGCTGTGAGGAATGCCATCTGGTTTGATGTGTCCAGTTCTGCACCCAGGAAGGTTATCCTTTGGGATGGTATCAGTCTTGACTTTTTTGTGTTGACTGTGTATCCCAGGGCTTGTAGCAGGTGCATAACCCTTTCCACATCTTTTGTTACTTTGTCTTTGCTGTCCGCTTGTAACAGGCAGTCGTCCAGGTATGGATAAATTTGAATTCCCTGAAGCCTGCAATGAGCAATTACTGATGCCAGGCATTTCGTGAATACTCTGGGCACAGTAGATAAGCCAAAAGGCAATGCTGAGAATTGATAATGCTCTGATCCTGCAAGAAATCTGAGGTATCTTCTGCAATTTGGTCGTATGGGGACGTGCAGGTATGCCTCCTTGAGATCCAGAGTCACCAGCCAAGACTCCTTGCCCAGCATGGGAAGAAGTTGCTGGAGGGTCAGCATTTTGAATTTTGGAACAATGAGATATGTGTTTAAAGCGGACAGGTCGAGGATAGGTCTCCATTGGTTTTCCTTTCTTGGTACTAGGAAAAGCCTTGAATAAAATCCTTATCCTTGTTCCATAGCCGGTACCTTTTCTATAGCTCTCATCCTTAGTAAGTGGTCTATTTGCTGTAGAGCGTTTGTCCTTTGGTTTGGAGGAAGGTTTGGCATTCCTCTCTTCCTTGGAAGAGTATGGAAGTGAAACCTGTAGCCTTTGTCTATTGTCTGTAAAATCCATTTGTCTCTTGTAATGTAATGCCAATTTACTGAAAATAAGGCTAATTTTCCGCCTAAGGGTGTGCTGCCAGTTGTTCCCTGGTAGGCGGTTTCAGAGCCAAGTCACTGTGATTGTCCTGTAGAGGTGGTAGTGGCTGGATCTGTGGCAGTAGTTCTCTGGCTGTTAGGCTGCCACTGACGTCCCCTGTAGGCACCTCTGGACTGACCTCTGCCTCTAGGGCGTCTATTTCTGCCTCTCTGTGCTCTGGTGGTGTCTGGAAAGGACCAATTCTTGGAAGGCCAGTTCCTACTAAACCTCGGAGGCTGGACCTGTAAGAAATCCTTGACTGTCTGGACAGATTTAGCTTTTTCTTCCACCTTCTTCAACACTTGCTGTGCAGGGGAACCAAATAAACTGTGCTTTTCCATGGGTGCATCTAGAAGCTTAGACTTTACATGGTCTGGTAAGGATTGCTCTTTTAACCATGCATGCCTTCTGATCACTGTACCAGTCATAGCTGATCTAAAGGAAGCCTCCAGTGCATCATAGCCGCATTTTAATGAATGATTACTGACCTGCTGAGTGTTATGCACCAAATCCTGAAGGGACTTACGGTATAACGGTTCAGGCGAGGACAGTTTTTTAGTGAGCTGATCTAACAGGAATTCCTGATACTGAATCATGTGGAATTGACAGTTTAAGGCCCTAGCCGAAAGAGTAGCAGAAGTATAAACTTTTTTACCCCATCTCTCCAATGCCCTAGATTCCCTTTCAGAGGGGAGGGGGTTTTTGGCAGAGGCAGCTGTTACAGCTTTTGGGCCCTGTGAAATAGTTTCTGGATCTGCAATAGGAGCCTTATACAAATGATAATGTGTGTCCGGAACCCTGTAGTATCTGTCGGGCTTAGTAGGAGCTGGCGGCAGTGAGTCAGGGGCAGTACAAGCATCAGTAAATGCATCATCCACAACTGTAAGTACTGGAGGAATAGCTAAAGGCCTATGCTGTGGTAAATGTAAAAAGGTCCTAAGCCTTTTCCTGGAGTCTGAAAAATCTTGGCCCTGCCATTGAAATTGTTCCCTCATAGCATGCAAGGTTTCCCCAAAAGAAAATTCCTCAGGAGGAGAGGCAGAAGGTATGGAATCCTCTGCATCAGAGTCCTCATATGGAGAATAAGGGCCCTCTGGAGGATTTGTATGTTCTGAATCATCAGAGGAATAATCTGAAGAAACCGGTTCAGGGGGCTCTGCTCTAAGCCTCTTCTCTGGAGGTGGGTGAGAGGCCCTGTCAGGTTGAGATTGAGTTCCCCTGATCAAAGAAATGAGATCCTCTGCTAGACTAAGCATTTGAGTACTAGAGCTAGGCCTGTGAGAGGGGGCTTTAGCAGGCATGGCCTTTGAAGATTTAGCTGCTTTAGCCCTGGCAAAAGCCTTAATTGACATGGATGCAGGGGGCCTAGCAGCTCCACGTGCAGGAGTAGATACATCTAAGGGGATAGTATCTGATAAATCCTGAGAAACTGTAAGAACAGGTGGAATTTCAGTAGCAGATTCAGCCATGCTGGAAGAGGCCTCGGTAGAAGGAGGCATGCTTTCGGCCGAAGGAAGAACCGCGGACTCGGCTTCAGCCGAAACCGAGACGCTTGTGGTTGGCTTAACCGCGGTTTCGGTCGAAACCGCGGACCGCGAGTGTCGGTCCTTTTCCTTACGCTTTTTAGCTAAATGTGAAGTCGGAGTCTCCGACGGCATGATATAAGCAAAAGCGGAGCCGAAAAACTCCTCTGCAAATTCCGACCGACGTCTAAGTGTTCGTCGGTTGAAGGAAGCACAGGCTAGACAAGCTGCTACGTCGTGGTCTGGGCCTAAACAAGGTAGGCAGTAAGAGTGGAAATCTTTATGAGGTATTTGTTTCCCACAAGTTAAACAGTTATTCACTTTTTCTGACATCGGCTGAGGCAAGAAAGAGTCCCCAACGGGTACTTAGCTTTTTAGAAGTCTTCGGTAGTAGCAATCTCTGGTTCTGACCGACCGGCACTTGCGAACAGCTTCTGCTTCAGGCGCCACGCGGCAAGAAAGACTGAGGAAAATGGCGTTGGCTGATGCCTTTATACCCGCAGAACTGCAGCTATGACGTCGGGTGAAGTGCGACATCAGCCGAGGCCAGACCCAGACTTTGGAATCCGGCCGACCGAAGGGCTGCCTGAGGCCAGGACAACCCATTTGTAAGGACTGCAGATGCATCCTTGAAGGACATCACCCTTTTCATCTTGTGAATGGTGTCCCAAAAGAGACATCATCTGGTAATGAAGCACAGGATAAGGCATCATCAAAGTCAGAATCACAAATGGGGCAAAAAGGAAATTGGGTAAGCTAGCTAATCTGTATCCATGCCTAAGGCATCAGAATCCTCCAAGGAGGGTGGTTTCACACCTCTTCTATTAGAGTGGACCACTGACACCTTTGGAATTTCCATTACTGGCTGTAAGGACTTAAAGAAAACTCAAAGTCCTGATCTAGTTAAAATAACTAGTAAGCATAAACCTGGGAAGTAGACTGGGCCAAGGCTCCAACTTGCCTAGACCAAAGGAAGATAGAAGTTATGTTCTTACCATAACGTTCCATGTTAGTTGTCTTCTTCTCGCCTTCTTCTTGCTGGATGGGTTCGGAGCCGACCTCGGCTCCGACTCGGCCACTCTAAAAGCTCGAGAGTTGGTTCCACCGGCTCGAGGCTCCCCTTATATCCCACAATGCTAGGCGAGAGTTACCTCAGATCTCGTTTGTAAGCTAACCCCAGCTTATAACAGTAACAGTATAACTGTAAAACAGAATCCACCTCTAACAACAGGAAGAAAGAAGGGTGACCTACATCCTGAACCAAGAAATATGCATAATAGCATATGACTAAGAAAGAGGTGGTAGAAAGAGAGGTCATGATCACAACTCCTCTAGGTCTGTCCAGGCCAGGGGGAAGGAGGGTGGGACGCAAGAAGAAGGCGAGAAGAAGACAACTAACATGGAACGTTATGGTAAGAACATAACTTCTATATGTTAAGTTGTCTATCTCGCCTTCATTCTTGCTGGATGGGACCGCGTCCCTAGCATTTTGTCCCGGGTGGCCTAACGGACTCCTGAGAACAGTGGAACCAAAGTTAGCTCTATGCCTAGAAGCTAAATCCAACTTATAATGAGAAATAAAAGTGTGAGGAGTAGCCCAAGTAGCCGCTGCACAAATGGTGTCAATAGGCAGTCTGTCTTGGAAGGCTAAAGAAGTAGCCAAAGCTCTGGTGGAATGGGCTTTAGGTTTATTAGGCAATTTTTGTTGTCTAATTTCATATACCAGGGAAATCAAAGATGTTAGCCATCTGGATAATGATACCTTTGAAACTGAAAGTCCCTTTCTGCTTTCCGCATAGGAGACAAACAGCTGATCAGATTTTCTGAATTGTTTTGTCCTATCCAAGTAGTACCTTAATTGACGATGAACATCCAGGCAGTGTAATTTTTGTTCAGACCTATTGGAATACTCTGGGAAAAAGACAGGGAGGTCAATGCTTTGGTTTAGATTTGATGTTGAAACCACCTTAGGCAAAAGGACGGGTTAGTTCGTAAGGATACTCTGTCCTTATGGAACAAAAGATAAGGAGAACGACAACTGAGTGCTTGAAGTTCTGAAATTCTTCTAGCTGATGTGATAGCCACCAGAAAGAGAGTTTTCCATGATAATAATTTCAAGGAACATGAAGCTGCAGGTTCGAAAGGGGAAAGAATCAAAGAAGCAAGAACTAAATTTAGGTCCCAAGGAGAAGGAGGATTTCTTATAGGAGGTCTGAGAAGAAAAACTCCTTTCAAAAAGGCTTTGCAAAGTTTGTGGGACATTAGGGCAGATTCAGAAATACCCACATGGAAGTTAGAAATAGCTGCCAATTGAACCTTAAGAGTAGATGGAGATGAACCTGCATGAAAGAGTTCAGCTAGAAAATCAAGGACTAGTTGGATGGAAGTGGTGAAAGGATCTATGTCCTTTCCTTGTGCCCAATATGAGAAGCGTTTCCACTTACTCAAATAAATCTTTCGAGTGGAAGATTTATGGGAAGCTATCAATATATCTCTAACAGAGTGAGATAATTGAGGAAGCCTGGCTACGGTTGGAACTGGAGGAACCAAGCAGTGAGGTTCAGAGAGGGGAGGGAGCGATGAAACTGACCCGACTGGTGGATCAAAAGATCTGGAACTAGGTCCAGATTCCACGGTCGCTCCAAAAGAAATCGATGTAGAAAGGGGAACCACACTTGTCGAGGCCAGTAAGGAGCAATGAGGATCAATGAGGCCTTCTGAGCGATAGCTTTCTGTATTACTTGAGAGATCAGTGGGAAAGGAGGAAATGCATACAGAAGTCCCGGGGCCAAACTTGGACTAGAGCGTCCCTGCTGGGTTGGCCTGGTAAAGGGAATAGAGTGAAATATTCTCTGCACTTGCTGTTTTGGGGAGTAGCAAAAAGATCGCAGCAAGGCTGACCCCACTTGAGAAAAATTTCTCTCACTACAGATTCTTTCAGAGACCACTCGTGAGGCATGAGTATAGCTCTGCTCAACTTGTCCGCAATGTGATTGGACTTCCGGGGATGTGCGTTGCTATCAGAAAACGCTGAGAAGAAATCGCCCATTGCCACAGTCTGAGTGCTTCTCGACACAGGGGTATGATCTGGTTCCGCCTTGTTTGTTGATGTACCACACTACAGACATATTGTCTGTCTGGATTGCAATCGTTCCCAAGGGAAGAGAGTCTTGAAGGGCTTGCAACGCTAAAAGCACTGCTCTCATCTCCAGAACATTTATGTGCAAGTGGCATTCGTTTGGTTGCCATGTGCCCTGGACTGTCCTGCCCTGATAATGCCCCCCCCACCCGATCAGGGAGGCATCCGTTGTCAGAGTAGCAACCGGAGGAGGTGGAACAAATGGTCTTCCCGACAGGAGCTGGGGGGAAGACATCCACCACATGAGATGCTTTTGCGCTTGCGTGATCATAATGGTGTGAGACATTGGAAGTTCCTGGTATGACCATTGAGTACAAAGCATCCACTGAAGGATCCGCATGTGGTATCTGGCCAATGGAAGGAGAGGTATGGCCGCTGCCATGATTCCCAACACCTTTAGAACTAACCTGGCTTTAACTCTGTTGTTGTTGAGAAGAAGTGACACCAATTTGTGAATGTCTGATATCCTTTGGTTCGTTAGCCTTGCAGACATGTTTATAGTATCTAGATTTGCGCCTATGTAGGTAATAGTACGACAAGGCGACAAAACAGACTTTTCGCAATTTATTGAAATACCCAGTTTTTGACAAACGCGAAAAGTATAATCTCTGGCCATCAGAAGGAGATGCTTAGTGGGAGCTGTGAGAAGCCAGTCGTCCAAATATGGAAACACCTGGAATCCTTGTCGTCTCAGGTGAGAAGCTACCACTGCCATGCATTTGGTAAACACCCGGGGGGCAGTGGTGAGACCAAAGGGCAGGGCCCTGAACTGAAAATGACTGGTTCCCAGCCTGAAGCGGAGGAATCTTCTGGAGCGTCTGTTCATTTTATGTGATAGTACGCATCCCGAAGGTCTATAGAGCACATCCAGTTTCCTTTGCCCAAAAGGGAAGAATGGATTGCAGCGTGACCATCCGAAATCTTCTTTTCTTGACTGATTTGTTCAAGACACTGAGATCCAAAATCGGTCTCCAGTCCCCTGTTTTCTTTGGAACTAAAAAGAACCTTGAGTAGATTCCGGATCCTTGTTGGTCTGCTGGCACTGACTGAATTGCTCTATTTGCAAGCAGCTTTGAAATTACGAAAGGTGCTATATCCCTTTGAGCGGGTGGAACATCTGGAAGGGATTTTTTGACTGATTTGGAAAACGAAGAAAGGGGATAGAACAGCCTCGAAATGATGGACTGTACCCATTTGTCTTGAGTCAGGGATAGCCAGGCTTCTGGATACAGTGACAATCTTCCCCCGACTGCCTCCGAAGATGGGCAGTCAGGCAACACCTCAGGGATGCTGAAAGGGCTTGTCAGGAAAGGCTTCCCGATTGCCCTGGTTCTGCGGACCCCCCCCTGCCCCTAGGGCGTCGTCTACCATTGTTATTCCCACCTCTGCCTTTGGTAGGAAAAGCGACTCTGTCGTCCGGCGAAGTCCCTTGAGATTGTTTACGGAACCACATCTTCCCACCCTTCTGGCCTTTGGGGTAAGGCCTAGAAGGAGTCGAAAACGGACTCCGGCGGCAGAAAGGGTCTTGCCATCAGTCTCGCACCTAGTCAGAGTTTCTTTCACTTGAGGACCAAAGAGAGATGATCCATCAAAGGGGAGTTCGTGAAAGACGTCTTGAAAGGGTCCATAAAATTGCATAGCCGCATCCAGGCGTGCCTATGTAAGGCTACACCTGTCCCTGCGGCTCTGCTCGCTCCATCGGCCGCATAAGAGAGGAGGCGCATGGAGGAGTTGGATATGGAATTAAGGGTAGCCAGCTGCGTGTTCATTTTTCTTGGAAACCCGCAGCTGTAGGATCCTTTAACATTTCACTCGCTTCCTTGATCAAGTCCCTTTGAAGGCAGTGAAATGGCACAGGTAATTCAGCTGACGCATGGTAAATGTCGCTGAGGAGAACATCCGCTTCCGTACCTATCCATGGACCTAGATTCCTTGTTAGGTGGATGGACAGGCACTGAAGGATCAGCCAGTTCCTTCTTTGTGGCAGCAGCTACCACCATAGCATCCACAGAAACTCCTTTTGATAAAAATTGCTTGTCTGATGGAGCTGTGATGAATTTAGAGGGTCTCCTGGGAGTGGGGTCCACTGAATCAGGAGCCGTCCATGCCTTCTTAGCAACCACCTGCATGAGGGGTCGAAGGGGGACACCCAGGAGGTGGAAGGGCGAGAGCCAAACGCCTCAAGATACACAGATTCGTCCTCCGAAGGGTTGAGGGCTGGCCAATTTCCCCTCTGTTTCAGGATCTCCAGAATGTCTGCAAATGAGACATCTTCAGAAGGGGAACGGGGAACCCTCAGAATCATCCAGATCTCTCTCTGTCGTGATAGACTCACGTGAGTCATTCTCTTTCCTCTTGCACTTCCTCTTCCGAGGGGCTCTTCTGCCAAATCAGGAGGCCTCGGAAGAGGATGAAATCCCACAGGGGCTCCTGAGGAGCTGGCGCGGTGCGGGCCGGGAGGAGGGAGTGAGGGGACTTAGCCTGAGGCAGGATAGAGGGAGGGGCGGAGCCGACTGTGGAGTAGAGCCAGGCTCTAACACACTCCGCATGACCTCGAATGCACCCCTGTCAGGCAGAGCCAGAGGTCCCGCTCCGAGGAGCTAAGAACCCCTCGGCATCGACAGTGATGGCTCCCAGGTGGATGTCGGAGCCGGTCTCACCAGCGCCGAAGGCCGGAGAGGGACAGGGGGGGTCGGACAAGGGTCCGATGCCACTCACCCCTCGAGCCGACGAGGGAAGTCCGGCGCCGAGATTCCTCCAAAGAAGAAAACGGAGCCGGACGGGAGCCGAAGACAATTGTCTCGGCTCCGAAGTAATCACAGTCTCGGCTCCGACGCGACCCGGCTCCGAACTCAAAAGAGTCGAAGGAGGAAAGAGTTGATGGACCGGGGCAGGCACCGACTGATGAGTCGGGCTCTGAAGCATCTGGGCTAGTGCCTCGGACTTAAGTAGTCGACTCACTACCCTCTGAAGGTCATGATCGGACAGCCTCGATGACCTAGAGGAATGAGACCTTTGGCTCCGTTCAGACAGCAGGGGAGATCCTGGAGCCGAATGAACGGAGCCAAGAGATGGTGACCTAGACCTCTTTCTAGTTGTCGGCTCCGAAGGTCTGGTCGGAGCCGACACGGGTACCTCAATAACCTCGGCTCCGGCGGGCAGAGCCACAGAAACTGTGGACTGAGACTTATCGGCTCCAGCCGGAGCCGATAAAGGCAAAGGTTGAGCAACCTGAGGTCTCGGCTCAGAAGCCGGAGCCGAAGACCTTGATGCCTTAGAGGGCTTCCCTGTTGAAACTGACAGGGAATCCTCTGGCTTCAATAAGCCTCTCAGAATTAACTTGTTTTTCTTTCCTGCAGGACCCTGGGGCTGAAGCCATGGCACACAGCACAGGAGTCCTGCAGGTGCAAAGGCCCCAGACAATAGACACAAGAAGTGTGAGCGTCTGTCAGAGACATTTTCTGACAGCACGCATCACACTTCTTGAATCGAGACCTTTGCTTCTTTAGACATTTCCCTAACTGACAGGTGTACACAAACACACACCCAAACACACAACTTATACCCTGTCAGGAAAAAATAATAAATTTAGTAGTGATACTAGAATTTAAAGTACAATAAAATTAATGTAAACTACAAGAAACACAAACACTCCACTAGGGAAGGGAAGGCCTAAGGGCCCAAAGGAAGAACCAAAGGTTCTTTGGTAAAAGCAGGAAAATTTAGGGTCGGGGATAAAGTTTTGTAATCTACACTAACTAAGAAGAAATTTAACTTAAAATGGGGTTAAAAGAGTAACTTTTAGAAGAAAAAGTTAACACTCACCAGGAACCGGTAGAAGCAACCAACCTCGAAGCTGTAGCGGCAAACGAGATCTGGGGTAACTCTCGCCTAGCATTGTGGGATATAAGGGGAGCCTCGAGCCGGTGGAACCAACTCTCGAGCTTTTAGAGTGGCCGAGTCGGAGCCGAGGTCGGCTCCGAACCCATCCAGCAAGAATGAAGGCGAGATAGACAACTTAACATCTAACATTTCCTCATCTTACTTGAGAAAATTGCCTTGATGGCTACAGTTTGGAATTTGGTGACCAAGACCTCTAAACAGCCACCAGGAACTTCTTTGTGAACTAAGACAGGGGGCAACAGATATTACCCTTACCGATAACTAGCTGAGTGCCAAGATTCAGGTCCTTAGAGAGGCCTCAGACCCAGATGGCACCTTGATGGTTTTGGTCTGGGAGGGCATGCCAGTAGCTGAAAGCATGGTAGCTTGTGAAGCAGCTGTGCTAGAGGCCTCAACTAAAACTGACCCCAAAGCTAGGGAATGCAAAAGTGTCTCACTGAATTCAGTACTACCAGATTTACGGAAACTGATAGCATCCAGACAGCTGCCAGTTTTCCAGTGCCTCTTCATTTGCCACTCTTCAGTATGTTTAGGGTTTTTTCCAATACAACATTGTGGCAGTAAAGTACCAGACACACCCCTTCTTCCATGTTGTGAACTCCTGGTGAGATTTAGCACTACTCCTGACTGTACTTTCACCCTGAAGACAATGTCGACAAGTGCTCAAATCATGCTCTGGGTCAACGTAGAAAAGTGAATAGAAATAAAAGTCCTTATGAGGAACTTGTCTACCACAATCACAACAGCTGTTTTTCTTAACTACTTCTGATTCTGAATGACATCATATATTAGAATATCTGCTAGCTAGCACAGGTACAAAAAGGGCAAAAAAAAAACCTCTGTGGGATACTTATCCTTCCTCTGGACGTAGGCCAACCAAAAGGCTGTCAACTCAAGAATTATATGACTGTACTGGAAAGACCACAAAAGTACCTCACCAAGAGGATCAAGGGACTCAAACAGATGCCCTACGCAGTTAGGCTAAAGAAACTCCAGCTCTACTCAGTTGCTTACCACTTACTCAGAGGCGATCTGTGCCTGACGTATAAAGCCATGTCCAACCCAGAATTAATGGACATGCTCCACCTCAGGAAATCCAAATCCCTTAGAGCTACACGCTCCAGGGACTTAAACCTCAGCACAAAAATAAATAGGACATGCTGGAGGGACAGATTCATATCCCAGAGGCTCCCCTCACTCTGGAACAAAATCCCAATCCATGTTAGGCAGAACCTCTCAATGACCCTCTTCAAGACGAATCTTGATGAGTGGATGGGAGATCATAGGTTTACCCCGGGATCTCTTCTGTGTCCCTACTAGACAGAGGCACAGTAAACTAACCTTAAAAGGGCTATCTTCTGTGACCTACTATACAGAGGCACAGTCAACTAATCTAAAAGGGTGGCGAAAGCCAAACACACTCTGGCTAGGCTTATAAATGCCCTAGTGCAGATAGCCTAGTATCAACCTATGTACTGTTGAAGGGGCGAGAAAGATATGAAGATGTCAACCTGACCCTCTTACGCCATGAGCATTCTTGCATCTAACTGACAGGGAGTCTGTTGAAACTGAAGTCAGGCTAACATTCAAACTACTGCCAACAGGATATCCCATAGATGAAGACTATAACCGTGAACAGATTAACATCAATACATCAGCCTTCACATTAAGCTCACTTTCCAAGTTCATGACAGGGATATGCATTCTCGGCTCATTGACTACCTAAATTTGCCTAATAATATTACAGTAATTGAACACTATGTTTAAAAGGGTCATGGCATCCTCACAGCCCTTGAAAAGCAAGTGGGCTATGCTGCAATCCAGTATAAAAAGGGACCACCAGCAATGCAGCGTTATGTTTTGGAATTCTCTATGACACTCAATGCCATTAATAACATTCTCTTATAAACACTTCACACAACTATCTGTAGCTTACCCATCATAAATTAGTTTTCCATCTATTTTCAAATTAGATAAAAAGGCAGTAACTTGGCACAACTCCATATCATAAAAAAATTTACATCCAGTACTGGAGTAGCTAAGTGCTACATTCTGAGCCCATTACTGTTTATCATCTCCATACCCAAAGCCAGAAACTGCCTCAGTATGCACATAACTCTGCTTTTAAACTAGAGTCTCATACACATACACTCATCAACCAAATACAAAATTCAACTAATTAAAGCTGTCCGCTGTAGTTTCTGGGATACAAAGTTTGATTATCTCAACCCTCATTTTCCTGTGTGACCTTGAGCAAATTTCTTAAAGATATTGTTCCTGGATTGCCTCCCCAGTGGGCCTACTTTAACAAATGGGTATTATTATTTTAATTATTATTATTAGACTACATTTTCTTGTTTGCAGCAAAAGTATACATATATTTAAGTAAAGAAAACTAAATGCCCGATTGTTAGCCACCAACACTGAACCTATATTACAGCTGACAACATTCCAATCATAAACACAAACATAACAGACACAAACAGTGCCTCAGTGTAAATAATTGGATGTTACCCCACAAAGCAAACTCACATCTGTACAGCATGTCAGTTGTGATGTCAGGGTAGTGAAAACTGATTTAAAATGTGATGTTAAGTACTTTTCTTCTTTCTTAAGTTAGAATGCAACACCTCTGTTAGCTGCACAAGTGGTATTTAATCTTTGTAAAATGTGTCATGGAAAATTGCTCTGTGAAACTGCATTTAATAGACATTCTAACAAGCGACTATTAATTCAAAGCCTATAACTCTTTTCATTCAAAGCCTATAACTTTTTTCTCCTGGAAAAGATACAGTTTCCCAAGAAAGTCTTGATTGGTTGTCTGTAATTACAGGAAAGTCATAAAATTTAATCAAAATAGCCCCCAAGGCCAGCACTGTGAAAAGAAGAAACACTGATTATGCAAACAGTCAATAAATGTCCGTGAAAATTCTATTTACTTCTGTGTAAGAAGGAACTACTGAATTTACTACCCCTGATTCCTATGGGAAAGAAAAGATGCGCATAATTTGATCTAAACATAATGCCAATCAGTCTTATTTGAATATTGATGGTTTCACCATCTATGCAAGTTGCTATTTTGCAATTTGCCTTGTACAGGTTCATAGGTGTTTACTAGGCTAACGACCACAAGGAACTTTTTAAGCTTAGCCATACAGCGCAAATCTCTGACCAGTTCTGACGCCCTTGATAAGTGTAAGCAGGGGTTTGGGAGATGAAACATTTACAAGCAGGACCCTGGGAAATTAACATTTGCAGTACTGTAATACAGTATTTTAGCACTTAGCACAACTTAAGTTTTAATATTCTTTCACTCAAAGACCACAAGGAATTTAGCAGAGAGGTTTCCTTTAAATATTACGTCTCTGCAACTAATTACATTTCCAGTTTTTATGCAACTATCTATCTCTGCATATTTAATATATACATATATCATGCTCTGTCTTAACTTCTTTATTACATAATATTTATATTTGCTTCCTCTGAAAATCTTGTGGCTGGTGTTTATAGGGCCTATACAAGCCTAGCCAAAAAGGCACCCTGGCTTTCACCACCCAAGAAAATTATTTTCCTGTGCCCCTGTCAAGCAGAACTACAGAAGTGATCCCTGGGGTGAATTTCCTATTACCCATCCAATCATCAAGATTTTTCTTGAAGAGTGCTAATGAGGAGCTCTGTTTGACATAGATAGGTAGTCTGTTCCAGACTATGGGAAGTCTCTGGGACAGGAATCTATCCCTCCAGCATGTTCTTTTTACTGTGGTGACAAGGTTTAGGTCCCTAGAGCATGTCCAACAGCTCTGGGTTTGAGATAGCTTTGTATGTTAGATGGAGATCGCCTCTGAGTAGGCGATATGCGACAGAGTAAAGCTGGAGTTTTTTGTGTCGGTCTGCGTAAGGCATCTGTTTGAGGCCAGTAATCCCCTTTGTGAGAGGTATTTTTGCAGCCTTTCTAGTTGTTGTAGATGTCTTGTGAGGTACATACCAAAAGGGGCGTTGTACTCTATAATGGGTCTAATGAGTGATGAGTAGAGAGGAACAATGACCTTTTTTTTTCTGGATGAGAAACCTTTTGTGATGAGGTGTGCCACGTAGAAGGATTTCCTGACCACTGTGGCAATGTGACTATCAAAGGAGAGAATACTGCCCACCTGTGTCCCAAGGTCTCTTATCACAATTTCTTTGTTAAGTAGACTACCGCCTATGTGATATGGGTACACAGTTTTTACCAAAGGGGATGACCATGGTTTGACACCAGGCATCTGTCTCAATGAGGCCCTTTTGTAGGATGCCCACATCATTAGGAGTTTCAATTATGACTCCTAGTTTGCAGTCATCTGCGAATTTAGTTAGCCAAAGACCTTCTGTGTTAGCCTGTACTTCAGAGAAGTAGATACTAAACAGGAGAGGACCCAAGACTGAACCCTGTGGTACTCCACTTGTCACTGGTCTGAAGTCTGATTTGGAGTCTGCTAATTTCACAGAGTGGGTTCTGTCAGTAAGCCAGTTGGCAACCCATCTTGTGACATAGGGATTTATACCTAGTTTAGTGAGTTTATCTATAATTCCAGAGTGGGGGATGGTGTTGAACACCTTGGTGAGATCTAGACAAGCTGCGTGAACCACCCTACCCTCATCTATGGCTTTGGTGACTACTTCAAAGTCGTCTATCAAGTTTAGGAGACACGATTTGCCTTTACAAACCTGAACTGTGTGGGGTCCAGAGTTTGGAGATCTCCAATGTCTTTTTTTATGAGTTCCATGATGATATATTCCATGGCCTTACAGACCACTCTCGTCAGGCTAACGGGGCAGTAGTTCCCGGGGTCTGTTGTGGCCCCCCTTTGTGAGGGGGTTAACTGTCGCGGTGCACCATTCAATGGGCACAAAGCCTGAGGTGAGGCTATGATTGAACATGGTACTTCGGTGGGGTGCCAGTTCATTCTGTAGCTCATGTAGAAGGCAGCCTGGGATGTTGTCAGGTCCCATGGATGTGGTGTTCTCAGCTTTGGAGAGTGAGGTTTTTACCTGTGCAGCCGTGATTACAGGAACTTTGCATTCTTCCGGTATAAAGATGGGCCCTTTAGGGTGTGAGAGGGGGGCAAAGTTAACACTGAACCTATCTGCCAGGATGTTGGCAATATCAGTTGGTTCTGTATATTTAGTGTCATTGTGCTGTAACTCAGAGTAGATCTGAGTGTTGCCATTGAGATTCTTGACATAGCTATAGAATGCTTTGTGGTTGTCTTTAGAATCAGTGGCAATTTTGTTTTCATCCAATCGTGGGATTTTACTCTTTTTTTTGCAACAGTTTCTTTCTTCTGTTGTAGAGTTTGTTTATGGCAGAAGACCACCAGACTGGCTTACTTTTTTTGGAGGATAGCATCTTGGTTCTGTTAGGGACAGCATGATCCATGCACTCGTGTAAGTGCTTATAAAGTGCATTTGTGTAGGATTCAGCAGTTGTACCTCTATTGTCCATCTGCATGGGTGTCGTGAAGTTTGCCACTTCTGTCTTAAGAAGCGTGAAGTTGGCTTTGGAGACATTTTTTATGGTTGTTTTCCTAATGGGGGGTGGGAGCGGGATGTAGATGTCTAGGGTGTTTAGCCTGTGGTCGGATCTGACCAATGAGGAGCTGATCTCTGGTGTGGAACACCAGTCGCCCATGTTGGTGATGACCAGGTCTAGGATACTGCTGCCCCTGGTGGGGGTGTGGATAAGTTGATCCAAGGCGTTGGAATTGATGATTTCCAGAAAACGTTGAGCAAGAGAGTTGGTACATGAGTAGTTTTCCCAGTTAATGGTAGGGTAGTTGAAATCACCCATTATTAGAGTGTTGGGTTGTACCTTAATATTTTCCAGTGTATCAAGAAAAGAGGAGTGGGAATCCTGGGGGGGGGGGGGGTCTGTAGCAAGCTACAGTCTGGATTGCAGTTTTGCCCAGAGTTAGATGAACTTGGATAATCTCGGATGCATTATGCTGAGCAACTAGCTTGGAGGTGTGGATATCCTTAATGAATATGAACACGCCTCCACCTTTAGTGTTTCGGTCCGGGTTTGGTGGCCGAAAGGTGTGGTATGAATTATAGCCTGGTAATGCAGGGGTGCTCTCTGGAGCTTTGAACCAAGTCTCTGTCACTGCACAGATGTCAATGTTCTCCATTTTAAGGAGTGCCTAGAGTGAGTGCATTTTGAGGTTTAGACTTTTAGCACTGAGTAGCATTACCCTCAGATTTTGCTTGCTTGTACCTGTTACGGTGGTGAATTTATCATTTGAACCTTGCCTAAAAAAGGCACTATAGGGGTGGCAAGAGTGTTTGCCAGTATCCGGAATCCCAAGCGCGACAGGTGTAGACAATCTCTGGCAAAGCAGCGTGGTCTGTCGATCATGTCATCCCAGGCAGACAGATACTGGATTCCCTTAAAATAACACCAGAAGCTTAGCCAATTGTTGAAGTCAATCATTTTGTCCTTGTACTGTGGTATCATTCTGGGTGATGGCAGGATGCTACTCAGGACTAGGGTCATACCTGCCTGGGCTACAACACTGGAGAGCTCCTCCATGTCTCTTTTCATGTAGTCCAGGGTGGTACGTCTCAGGTCATTCACACCAATAGAATCATAGGAGGTTACTAGGCTAATGATGATGAATTATTTGCATTAAGTTTAAGACTATGTCTTTGGCACCAGTCATTACTCTGCATAAAAACTTCTTACAGGATGTTGACATCACTAGGGGTTTCAATGATTGTTCCCAGTTTGCAGTCATCAGCAAACTTTGTCAGCCACAGTCCTTCAGTTTTAGCCTATACTTTTGAGAAGTAGGAGTCCCAGAACCGATCCCTGTGGAACACCACTGGTTTATGGGTCTGCTGAAGGAGCTGGATTCCCCTTATTTTGACCATTCGAGTTCTATCAGTGAGCCAGTTTTCAGCTCACCTGACAATATATGGGTTGATACCCAGCTGGGCGAGTTTATTAATGATGCCTGAGAGTCAGGGATTGTGTCAAAGGTCTTGGCTAAATCCAGGTAAGCCGTATGCACAGATTTGCCCTCTTCTAGGGTTTTGGTAATTGTCTCGAAGAAGTCCACCAAGTTTAACGGGCATGATCTCCCCCTGACAAGGCCAAACTGGGTAGGGTCAAGCATTTGGAGATTTCTTATACCTTTGTTAATAAGGTCCATGATGATTCATTCCATGCAGACAAGGCTGGTCAATCTAATGGGTCTATTAGTCCCCAGAGTCTGTGGATACACCCCCTTTGTGCAAAGGGATGACTGTAGCCCTTTTCCATTCCACTGGGATGAAGCCAGTGCTTAGGCTGTGATTGAAAAGCATGCTCAGTAGTGATGCTAATTACTGTTTTAACCCATGTAAAAACAGCCCAGGATGTTGTCCAGTGCCAATGAGGCTGTGTTTTTGGCATTGGAGATGGTGTTTAAGACATGCTCCTCAGAGATACCAGGTGGGGGACAAGTGTTAGGGGTGCTTTTTGGTATGTGGCAGGGACAGGGGAGTGAAGTTTTTACTGAACCTGTCAGCCAGCAGGTTTGGTATATCTACAAATTCTGTATATGTAGTACCGTTAACTACAAGTTCACAGCAAATCTGGTCCTTATCTTTGAGGTTACAGATGTAACTAAAAGAATGCCTTGTGGTTATCCTTGGTTAGGGAAGCTAATCTGGATTCGTAGTTAGCTTTGGAGGACTTCACTAGGAGTCTTATTTGCTTGTTTAAGTAGAGAAGGGAGTGTTTCCAGTTATGAAATCATTCCTTCCTACTCTTAGACAGCAATTTCTTTCTCCTATTGTATAGCCTGTTAGTGGCAGTCGTCCACCAAGCAGGTTTGTTTTTCCTTGCACATCTTGCCTTTTTTCTATCAGGTATGGCAGAGTCAATACAATTGTACAGGTGCTTGTATAAAGCATTGGTGTACATCTCAGCACAGATGTCTGCTCCATTAGTGGGGGAGGGGCTATTAAGCTATTTACGCTTTCATGTAAGAGGTTGCAATTGGCCTTGGAGATGTTTTTTACTCTAGCTATTGCTGGGGGGAGTTGTGTTAATAGTTACTTCTAGCGAGTCTAATTTGTGGTCAGATCTCACCAGGGATGGCCACACACTGGAGGTGGTGTAGCCGTTTCCCATGTTGGTAAGGATCAGAGCCAAGATGTTTCAGGCCCTTGTGGGGTGTGTCAACCAGCTGGTCCAGGGCACTGGAGTTAACGAAGTCCAAGAACCTTTGGGCAAATGAGTTTGAATATGTATTAATTACCCATCCACTGACTGGGTAAATTAAGTCATCAAAAAACAGGGTGTTTGGCTGTATCTTAATTGACTCAAAGTAGATCCAAGTAGGATGAATGGATATCCTGATTCATGGAAGGGGTACTATCGCTGGCACTGACCTGAAGAGGGGTCTTACAGTCAATTGCACCGGAAGTAATTCAAGGGAAGCGTGCTGTTTAACCAATCTAGAGGTGTATGTATCTTTAATAAATATTGATACACCACCTCCGTTAGTTTCATGCCATCAGTTTATGGTCTGATGGTGTGGAAGGAAATGTAACCTGGTACAGCTGGTGGTCTCCTCAGCTTTAAACCAAGTCTCAGCAACTGCAAAAATGTCAGCATCTTCCAAGGTGACAGCTGCTTCCAGTGAGTGCAGCTTTTGGTTTAGACTCCTAGCGTTTAGCAGCATAACATTGAGGTTGTTTTTAGAGTGTATTTTTACGTTGCAAATTTTGTTCTTGGGACATTGCCTAAAAAAAGGCATTATGGGGTGGCAAGAGCCGCCTTAACCAGTAACCGAAATCCCAGGGGGTGACAGATGACGACCATCTCTGGTAAATCATCAAGGTCAGTCGACCATGTCATCCCACTTTGAATGACACCAGAAACTGAGCCAATTGTTGAAGTCAATCATTTTTTTGATTGTATTGAGGTATCATCCTAGGCAAAGGTAAAATGCTGCTTAAGGCTAGGCACATACCTGCCTGAGACATAGACAGCTCAGTCATGCCTCTCTTCATATAGTCCAGTGAGGTATGTCTCAAGTTATTCACACCAACATGGACTATGACAGAGTCATAACAGTGCCTGTTGCTGAGAGACTTGATTGCATATGTGATGTGGCGGATCCTGGCATCTGACAGGCAGCTACCATGACTTTTTCCTTATCCAACCTGGTGAGAGGGACATGTGTGTCTAACAACTGAGTCACCTATGACCAAGATGTTTTTGTGTTATGCCTTGGGGTCTTGACTAGTGAGACACTGGTGTGTGATATATTATTTGTATCATGTTCTGCAGAGGATGTATTATGTGAATCGTGCTCGTGTTTGGGAGGTCTCTGATGTTTAGGTAAGCTTCTGGTAAGGACCGCCAGATATGTAGGTTTATATGTTGTTGGTTTGGTAGGTGCAGGAGATTAGATGTGTATGTTGACAACCTGCTTAGTATCAGATGAACTGACCGGTGAGCGAGAGAGCCTGGATTTTTAGGTTCTTGATATAAATGCATCTCTCACATAATGAATTTGTGTGGACTAGAAGAAATGGGTTGTCAGTGTACATAAGGAAATTGCTACATTGCCTCAGGATCCCAAATGTCGACTAGGCTGGCTGGAAAAACTGTGGGAAATTGTCCATCCATAATGTTAGGTAAGCTGATGTGGTCAGAAAACAGAGAAAGGACAGGAAGGACCAGGTAAAGTGGAGGACAGAACTGGATAAAAAATATGAAGGGCTAGTGGAAAGGATCTGTGTTGGTACCTTAGATCATTTACTTAATAAGCAGAGATCATTTTTTAGCATATTAGGTTGTCATGCTGCTGGAACCTACCTCTATTTTGTCAGATCACTCTGCATGTTACTGTTTTGTGTGTATTAATAATTTATTTGGCGACAGATGCAGAGTGGTGCAGTAAATGTTATATTGATCCTTAGCCATATCTTGGATGGTGCCAGTACTATGTAGCCAAAATGAAAGCTATTGAGAATAGGAGACTTCTACCAGCCTTCGCTAAGAATTGTGTGTGCACACAAATAATACCATTAACAAGGGGCAATGTAAGACACCGACATTAAAGAGAGTGGTGAACAAGGAACCTGTGGTACTAAGCTAAAGACTCAAGTTGGTTAAGTGGTCAATGGGGACTACTAGGTCTGAGTGTGAATGTGGGAACCCTCATATCCAAGTCAGCTGTACATTCCATATATTCTTTTGAGGTGAGGTTGTATTTGGTGAATTTTGTTTTTTTCAACCTCTGAGGCACCAAAGGAGTAACTCAGCAGACCACCTGTTCAGTACACATCAAACCTATCTGGGGCAGGGGGAGCAGATCCAAGTACTGTACTTAACGATCTGGCATGACATCTGTTTGGCAGTGCTAGGATTCAAACCTCATCAGTGCCAGTATGACTGCCACATCAATATCACTACAAAAGACAAAGAAGAAATTTGGTGCATTATAAACCGATATATCCAAATAACAGGATAACTTTAGCTAACACACTACTTATGCCCAAACATTTTTGGAAGCAATGCCATTGGAAATGCATAAAAAAAAAATCTGAGTTAAAAAAGTACAGTTGTGTACACTTACCATAAATGTAGATGTTCGAGTGTCTTCACTGTTGCAGTCATGACTGTAGGGTTCTCCCCTGCCGGCAGGCAGTCCTCGGTCGGCCAGAATCCCAAAGTCTGGGTCCGGCGTCGGCTGCTCAGGCATGCTCCCTGACGTCAGAGCGCCAGGAGTACAAAGCTGACAGCCGACACCATGTTCTCCAGTTTTTCTTGCCCCAGATGTCAGGTGTTCCAAAATGAGTAAGATCCCACACCCTTTGCAAATACACCTCAAAAGAAGGGTGAAGAAGGGAACCACACAAAAGAAAAAATAAGAGGGGATAGGAGGGAGGGTAACCCAGACTGCAACAGTGAAGACACTCGAACATCTACATTTATGGTAAGTGTACACAACTGTACTATGTTCATCGTGTTTCACTGTTGCAGTCATGTCTGTAGGGTTGAATCCCAAAGCAGAATAAAAGGAAGGTGGTCATAAAGTAGAGGGGGCGGCTAAAATGCCCTGTAAGACAGCAGAAGCAAAGCCTGCCCTAGACTTAGAGTAGAAAGGTAGATTGTAGTGCTTGGAAAAAGTATGCACTGAACTCCAAGTTGCAGCTTCCAAAATGTCTTTGGTAGGAACTCCCCTGAGGAAGGCAGCTGAAGTGGCAGCAGCTCTGGTAGAATGAGTCCTTATACTCCCTGGGATTTGCTTTCCATGGTGTGAATAGCAAAATCTGATTCCATGAGCAATCCATTTAGAAATGGTCTGTTTTGAAATGGCTTTACCTTGGGAACTTGAAGCATAAGAAACAAACAATTGCTCCGATTTCCTGATGTCCTTGGTTCTGTCCAGGTAGTTGTCTGTGTACATCCAAGGAATGCAAGATCCTTTCCCCCTTATTTTGAGGATTGGGGAAAAAGTTGGCAAGTGAATAGTTTGATTTAAAGCCACTTTGGAAACCACCTTAGGCATGAAAGTAGGATTAGTCCTTAAAGACACCCTGTCTTGATGAAAAATAATATAAGGTTCCACAGCCATGAGAGCTTGCAACTCCGAGACTCTCCTGGCAGAGGTAAGAGCTAACAGGATAGCTGTCTTCCAAGATAAAAACTTGATGTCAGATGTGGCAGCAGGCTCAAAAGGAGGTAAGGTGAGTTTTTCCAAAACATAGTTGAGATCCCCAAGCAGGAATGGGTGGAGATCTAGGGGGCCTTAAGTTCTTAGCTCCTCTGAGAAACTGTCTCATGAGCTGATGGGAAAAGATTGGAGGGTCTGTATTATAATGAGCAGAAATAGCAGAGGCATGGATTTTTATGGAAGAGAAAGAGAGACCCTTATGTAAGAGGTCTGTCAGGTAAAGTAAAATCAGAGGAATGTTAGGAATAAGAGGATCAGAATCCTGAGCCTGCATCCAGGAGCAAAATCTCTTCCATTTTCCTGCATAAGATTTTCTAGTGCTAGGACGTCTAGCTTCTAAAATGACATCCATAACCTGCTTGGGTAGGAGAGAATGAATCAAAGACCCTGGATTAACCAGGCCGCCAGGCTGAGAGTTTTGACATGGGAGTGCAGAATCTGACCCTGGTGCTGGGACAGAAGGTTCGGAGTCTGTGGTAATACCCAAGGGGGCTCCAGACAAAGGTTTTCCAGTGTTGGGTACCAAAACTGTCGAGGCCAATTTGGGGCCAGCAAAATTATCATCTTGGGCTTGTCCTGTTTGATCTTTAATAACACCCATGGAAGAAGAGGTAGAGGCAGGAAGGCATACCCAGAGAGGTTTCTCCAACTGAATGATAGTGCATCCACTTTCCAAGCTAGTTCGTGGAATGTCCTGGTGCAAAAAATCTGTAGTTGATGATTGAGGTGGGATGCAAAGAGGTCTATGTGAGGACATCCCCAGACTGCTGTAATCATTCTGAATATTTCGGTGTCCAGCATCCATTCATGTGGGTCTGACAGGTTTCTGCTCAGACTGTCTGCCTGGCAGTTTTGCTTCCCTGGTAGAAACTGAGCTTGAAGGTCCAGTTTGCAAGCTAGAGCTGTGTTCCATAGATTCATGGCTAATCTGCAAAGGGGATAGGAATGAGATCCCCCTTGCTTGTTTATGCACCACATAACTGTGGTGTTGTCTGTCCGTATCAGTAGCTGTCCTGGTTGTAGAAGATTCCTGAGAGCCCAAAGAGCATTCTGAACGGCTAACATTTCCTTTAAATTGATATGCAGGTGCTTCTGATCCTTTGTCCAAAGGCCCTGCAGACAGTTGCCCTGAAAATGGGCTCCCCAAGCATAATCTGAAGCGTCCGTGGTTAGTATCTGAGTGGCTGGAGGCAGACTGAAAGGTTTTCCTATGTTTAGAGTACATGCCTTGGACCACCAAAGGAATTCCTTTTGAAGACAAGGCAGGACGGTGATCTGTATGTTTAAACTGTGGCAATGCTGAGACCATACACTTTTTAGGTACCACTGTATTTTCCTCATATGAAGTCTTGCATATGGTACGAGAAGGATGCAGGAGGCCATGTAACCCACAGCCTGCAGGAATTTCCTTGCAGAAAGCTGAGTTAAAGTTGCCAAGGTTTTGAAAGTTGAAGCCAGCTGTAATTGCTTTTGGGATGTCAGAAATGCCATCTGGGTTGTTGTGTTTAGAAGAGCACCCAGAAAGGTTATCTGTTGTGAGGATATCAAATTTGACTTTTTTATGTTTACAGTGAATCCCAGGAACTTGAGAAGATTTTGAACAAATTCTAGATGCTGGAGTAAGACATCCTTGCTGTCTGCCTGAATAAGACAGTTGTCCAGATAAGGGTAAATTTGAATTCCCTTGAGTCTGCAGTAAGCTACTACTGGAGCCAGGCATTTGGTGAAGACCCTGGGCGCAGTAGACAATCCAAAGGGCAGTGCAGAGAATTGAAAGTGCCTTGATCCGGCCATGAACCTGAGGTATTTTCTGCAATCCTGCCTGATGGGAATGTGTAAATATGCCTCCTTTAAATCCAGAGTTACCATCCATGCATTTTTGGTCAGCATTGAAAGTAGCTGCTGTAGAGTAAGCATCTTGAATTTTGGTATTTCGAGAAAGGTGTTCAAGACTGACAGATCCAGAATGGGTCTCTATGAATTTTGCTTTCTGGGGACTAGGAAAAGCCTCGAGTAAAAACCTTGTCCCATCTCTGAAAGTGGAACCAGGTCTATGGCTTTCATAGCCAAGAGAGTTTCCACCTGGTTTAAGGCCTCTAACCATTGATGTTTTGGAAGATCCGGCCATCTGCTTGGTCTTGGTAGGGTATGAAAATGGAATTTGTAACTTCTTGAAACCATATCCAGAACCCACTTGTCTTGGGTTATACGAGTCCAATTTAGGTGAAAAAGAGAAAGTTTTCCTCCGAGAGGGGCTTCCAGACAAGAAGTTCCTGCAGCCCAACAGAGGGAGTTATTGAGCCTGTTTTCTACGAGCTTGTGACCTGTCCTCTCCTCCCCTAGGGGTGGAAGCAGTCCACTGTCTTGGTCTATAAGAGGCTTGCGTTTGAGGCCTTCCTCGGGAGCGTCTGTATCTACCCCTCTGAGGCCTGTCTGAATTGGGAAAGGACCAATTTTTTGTAGGCCAATTCCTACTAAATCTGGGAGGCTGTACTTGCAAGAAATCTTTAACCGTTTGCATGGATTTTGCCTTGTCCTCCATCTTCTTTATCACCTCTTCAGGCTTAGGTCCAAACAAAACATTATGCTCAACAGGAGCATCCAATAACTTAGCTTTTACTTGATCTGGCAAGTTTTGTTCCTTTAACCAAGCATGCCTTCGAATGACTGTACCAGAGGCAGCAGCCCTACAAGAAGCCTCCAAGGCATCAAATCCACAGTGTAAACCATGCTTCCCAACTTGTTCAGTGGCATGCATTAAATCATGTAATTCCTTATTATCTGCACAGGCGGAAATGGTAGTTAGCTTTTGTTTCAAAACAGACAGAAGAAACTGCTGGTATTTCAGCATATGAAATTGACAGTTTAAAGCCCTAATAGATAAAGTAGCAGAAGTGTACACTTTTTTGCCCCATCTTTCTAAAGATCTGGAATCCTTCTCAGTGGGAATGGGGTTTTTAGCAGTAGCGGCCTTAACCCACTTAGGACCCTGAGAAATGGTTTCAGGATCAGCAGTAGGGTTCTTGAATAAAAACTGGTGGGAATCAGGAACCCTATAATACCTGTCCGGCTTAACAGGAGCTGGAGGAAAAGAGTCAGGAGTTAAGTTAGCCTCCGAAAAAGCATCATCCACAATATCCAAAATAGGGGGGACAGCCAGGGGTCTATGTTGGGAAGAAGAAGAAAATCCCTAAGTCTTTTCTTAGATTCCGAGTACTCCTGTCCTTCCCAGTGAAAATGTTCCCTCATTTCATGTAAAGTTTCCCCAAAAGAGAAATCCTCATGGGGAGAAGCTGAAGGAATGGATTCCTCAACATCAGAATCCTCATAAGGAGGGAAAGAATATTCCTGGTCAGAAGAATAAACTGAAGAAACAGAAGCCTGATCAGAGGATTCATAATACACTTCCTGCCTTGGCCTTTTATCTGGAGGTGGATGTGAACCCCTAATCATAGTAAGTAAGTCCTCCGCCATCTTAAGTAATTGTTTCTGAGACTTGGGTGCCGGATCAGAAGAGGCCTGAGCTGTAGTCTTTGATTTGGAAGGAGTCTTTGCCTTTGTCTTTGGCTTTGCCTTTATTAGAAGATGAGTAGGCCTGAAAACCCCTTCGGAAGCAGATACCTGCACAGCGGCTCCGGACCCATCCGAAGGAGCATTGTCCAAAGGTCCTGCAACAGAAATATTCAAAGGCCTAGTTGGCTCCTCGTGGGAATCCGTTTTGGCCATCGGTTCCGAAATGGCCGACAGGGACTGCAAAAGCACCTCATTGACAACGGCCAAACCTGAAGCTGGTTCTGCTTATACAATATCGTCCGATTTGGACCTCGGAGGCCTGTCTTTATCCTTGCGTCGTTTGTGAACTCCGGTAGCCGGAACCGAATCCGACGACATTTTGTAATTAAAACGCCTACCGAAGTAATGAAATGCAAAATCGTACCTTCTTTAATTGTACGTTGATTGAATCTAGCACAAAACCGACAACTAGCTACGTCGTGGTCAGGGCCTAAGCAAGGAATACAGTAAGAATGAAAATCCTTATGAGGTATTTGCTTCCTACAAGAAATACAATTATTAACTTTTTCTGACATCGGACTGGAGCAAGAAAAAAGTTTCCCCAACGGGGTACTTAGCTTAGAGTAGGAGATGAAAGTCTTCGAACTGAAGTAAAAAATTGTCAGGAGTCAGCCGACCGGCAAATGCGAACTGCTATCACCGCATGGCAAGAATGACTGGAGAACATGGCGTCGGCTGTCAGCTTTGCACTCCTGGCACTTTGACGTCAGGGAGCATGCCTGAGTAGCTGACGCCGGACCCAGACTTTGGGATTCTGGCCGACCGAGGACTGCCTGCCGGCAGGGGAGAATCCTACAGTCATGACTGCAACAGTGAAACAAGATGAACATCTTCCTGCTACCTATACAGAATGGACGGATTTGCTACCTAACTATAATTTGAAATTCATCAGTCTAGTATACTTAAATTAAATTGCATGCCCTTCAAAAACAAAACAAATTTAGCCGCGGTGGTGCAGCAGTAGCTTTGTTGCCTCACAGCAAGAGGTTCTCCCGTTCGATTCTCGGTTGGAGTGCAGTCTGTGTGGAGTCTGCATGTCCGTCCCACAGTTGGGTACCGTTCGAAAGACATGCGTAAATGGGCATGCCTTCATTGAAGGTTGGATGTCGAGCTGGCACCTCGGCATTGAAAATCTACTGCCAATCATTAGCGGACCGGAGTTCCGCTGTGGGGACCCCTAACCGGGAAAAGCCGAAAGACAAACATATTCATACAAAGCAGTAGACAGACAGCACTGTCCAGCACTCACCTTGCTTCTTAACTGAAATAGCACAGAAACAATAAAAAATATTCTAAAAATGCTTTCTCTACAAAAAAAAGACATCTAGCACAACAGCATAAAGAGCACTCAGTGTCTATCTAACAAGCATATGCAATACACATTACTACTACACAACTTAAGAGCAAATATATATCCAATCATCATCAAAAACAATGTAAATACCACCTCTGTCTCCCAAAATATTAATCTTTCTGCAGCATTACCTAATATACAATCCATGCCAAATCAGTTCACAACTATACTAGATAAAATTATTCTAACTGAAGCTCAAAAGTGTAAGCAAGGGCAGGGTGAAGGGTGTGGCTACCCCTGGAGCAAGGTGGTAGCTCAATAACATGAAAAAAAAAAAAAAATCCCATGACATTTATCGAAAAGTTCCCAGTGTCCTAGCCAAATTTCCTCTAGTCAGTATGAATACCACATCAGGTCTCCCCCTGAACAGAGGTCTAGAAGGATTAATCCAGTCAACAAAGTATAAATAAATTAAAAACAGGGGGGGGTTCAACCGTGTGCCACAAGGCGTCAACAGGTATGCCACAAGATTCCATGAACAAATCATTTCCACTCGAGCTAAATAGACAAAATGCACTGCAATGCATTTAGAGCTAAAATCAGTAACCTTTTCTATTCTTTGGCTTTGCTGCCTCACTTAAAGAGTGTTAAAATGGTTTACCTTTACAACGCCGACTCACAGTGGTGTGATTGCTCATATGAGCGAATCGTAACCACAAAAATCAAGACAGAGACAGTTTTACATGGTCGAAAATCAGCAAATTGAAAAGCAGATTCGCTGATTTTTTTTTTAACATAAATGTCGAAAAACTAATGTAATGAAGTGTAAAGTAGGGCGGCAAGTCCCTCTGCACCCTACTTTAATATTCTAACTTTGAGATTGCACTACAGTGGGGAAAGGGACCATTTTCCAATCCCCACTATAGTGCAATCTGCCCCAAAATGCCAAATCTGCAATGAGCGAATGTCAATGTGCATTTGCTCATTGCACATTCGAACCTTTTTCCGTTCGGTGTTTGCAAACTTTGCAAACGGCCTTTCGGACAATTGCTGTTCGCCCTTGTGCAATACGTACACAAGAAGGTAAACCGTTAAAACAGAAAAAAGTGTGCGTGTGTATGTCTATGCTTCTGTCTGCATGTGAGTGAATGCATGTATGAAAGGAGAAGAGACTGTGAGAGATAGAGAGAGAGGGAGCAATCTTGTGTGAGTGAATGTGTGTATGAAAGCAGAAGAGACTGTGTGTGTGTGTATGTATGTGTGTGTGTGTGTGTGTGTGTGTGTGTGTGTGTGTGTGTGTGTGAGGGCGAGAGAGCAATCGAGTGATCTTGTGTGAGTTAATGTGTGCCTGAAAGCAGAAGAGACTGTGTGAGACACAGAGAGTGAAGAGTGAGCGATCCCCTGGCAGCAGTTAAGAGGTTTGCGCATACCTCTCAACCTCTTACAACAAGAAATCTGGGCAAAGCTATAAATAATGGGGGGACACAGGACCAAAAACAGGGACAACTTTTTAAACATTGCTCTTACAAACTTAGAAAGTAGACAGAACAACATATTTTGCATTAGCATGACTTTTCTGCACTGTATTGTCTGAAACTCAAATGACTGTCTTTTTTTTTTACTACAACCCTCAATGATTTGCCAGAATACCATAATTTTGTGTGAAACAGATCAAAAATATCAGACAAAAATCTGTACAGTTGAGAGGTACAGGTTTGTGCATCTCTCCTCTTAGCTTAAGTTATCTTGATAACCCTAAAATTACCAGGAGACAAAGGCTCAAAATAGCATATTTTAAATGATTTGTGTTCCAAAGTGTGTGTGTGTGTGTGTGTGTATGTATGTGAGTGGGAGAGAGGGAGGGAGGGAGCTCAAACACTGGCAGCAGCAGTGAAGAGGTTTGCATACCTCTGGACCTTTAAGCTGAAGAAAATCTGGATAAAGTCCAAAATAAAGGGGGAACAAGGCTTAAATATAGGAACAGATTTTAATTACTGCTCTTATAAAATTACAAACTTGCATAAATAAAAGGATTTATGTTAGCATGAGTTTTCTGAAGGAAGCAAGTTTGAAACTCAAATGCATGTCATTATTTAGTAACTTCAATCTCCAGTGACTGGCAACAAACCAAATATTTAGGAGTAACCACAAAATAAATATATATATTTTTTAAATGTTATATTTTGGATATGGAACACCATTTACATCCACCACAGCAAGTTTGAAACATTAGGCGGAGGAACTATTTTGCATCACAATTACATAAAAAAATAATTCAGTAATAAAAAAATAAGTAAACAACAATTTTACAGATACCTCATTCTCGAAGTGCAATAATGCCCTCCCAGGACATACATATAATCACACACACAATCTCAATGAGACATGCATACACACAAAGATATTTGTATTTGTGTGTGTGTGTGTGTGTGTGTGTGTGTGTGTGTGTGTGTATATATATATATATATATATATATATATATATATATATACATATATATATATATACACACACACACACACATACAAAGAGATGCAGAGGCAGTGAGGCACAGTCTCCCTCACATAAACAAACTCAAATGGGCACATACAAACACACACAGACAGCAAACTTCATAAATACAGTATAGGCAACATTGTATGTTGGGTTTGAATGTTAAAAAAAATTCTATTGATACTGTGGGATTTTTTGCAAATAACCTTTTCTACAAAGTTACGACTGAGAAATTATAGCAACAAAACCAACCCTAGACACTTGCTCAAAGTACAGCCAGACTAAAATACTGAGTTGTAAAAATAACTGAACAGGTAAAAGACTCGTAAATTCTTTATTACAAATCAGTCAAGCATTTTCATTCCGGAAACCACCGGGACTTCTTCAGAACTGAATAAGCATTGTGGTATTGTTTTGTAAATACAATTCTTTGCTTAATAAATTAAGGTCACATGACACAATAAAATAGAATACAGATCCTAAGAGAGAACTGAAGCATGAAATAAAAAACCTGTTGAAAAATACAAAACAGTAATTGTTCTAAACCTTTAAAGTCATGAACCCAGTTAAAACCTGCCTAAATACCACCCTGTGCTAAAATACCCAGAATTAAGTAAACAAAAAAAATATAAACTTTAAAACCTTAAATTATATAGTCATCCAATTAAAATCCTGTGCCCTAGTCTTTAAAACAGGAAGAATAGAGGTATTTTCATTTAAACCTGGAGGTGTAATAGAATTTAATTTCAATTGTCACTATAATTCCCTTCTTTCAATATTTAGCTCCCACCCCCGGAGTTCTTTGTGGCAATGTCCAAAATGCCCAAACAAATTTTTTTTAAACGTGTACAAACCAGAGTATGTTTAAATAATGCATTACTTGGATTCTCCTTAGAAATTGCATAAAGATGTTCATAAATTCTTTTCCTCAGTTGTCTTTCAGTCTTTCCCACATAGAAAAATCCAGATTTGTTGCAACCAGCAATAAAAATAATACCTCTGGGTAGCGCAATTTCCCCTTTTCAAATTATTTTTAAATTTGGAAGTGAAAACAAATTTCTTTTCCCAAGCATATAACACCAAGTTAGCGTAGATAGTTGAGCAACTTGCCCCCGTTGCTACACCTTTGGTCTGTTGCAAAACATGCAAACGATGTCCTTATATTTTTGAAGGGTCTACTGTTTCCCTATAAGAATATTTCCCATCAACCGCTTTTAAAAGCTAAGTCTCTGAATATTTTAATGGGTTTTAGGAAATAAAGTATTTTTTATAATTCAATGTGATTTTAAATGCATACTTTATAAGAATTATACTGAGTATATTTAAGATATAGTTTTTTTTTTTTAAAGTTGTATATCATGTTTATAATTTATGATTTCAAATAACTACTTTTGCAATAGTACAGTAGAATTCCTATTTTGTTGGCCTTTAAATCAAGTGTGCCTTTTAACTGTTACTTTGATTTACCATATTGGTTGATTGACTAATGAGATTTTAATTGGTTTTGTTTATATTATACAAGTTTTTCATTGGCTGTGGTCTTTGATTCTGATGAAGTCCACGTTGTTGTGGACAAAAGTGCTCAATTCTTGTTTTAATAAAAGTTATGGTTCTAAGTTCGTGGTGGTCCATTCGTTTGGCTGTTACAATACTTATTTGGTGTTTTATATTTTTGCTATTCATTCCAAACTTTCTCTAGTCTGCATTGGAATCCGACTTTTCTGGGGTAGCCATAATGCATTACTTGCTTTTAGTCTCTTCCTTTTAGCAGGTGCAAGGCTATTTAGGAAAGCTGTATTGAATTAATTTACAGCATGTTCTAAGGGGAGGATTCGTAGGGTAGTAATGAATATTTCTACTTTAAACTTGGACTAGTTGCACGATGTTTTAGAAACATGCTGTTTAAGTTTGAAATGTCTGGCTGTATAGATTGGGAGATGGTCACTGACAGAGTCTGAAATTGTACCTGTGGTGGTGAATTTACTATGGTCTAATACTAGGATCCAGTCTAATAAGGAGTTTGAGGTCTTCTTATAATGAGTGGGAACATTAATTAGCTCAGTGAAAATGTGTAAGTTCATGCTGGATGTAAGGGAATTGGGGTTATTGTCCAACCAATAGATAATGATAGTATACCTTCAAGTGTAGCTGTATTTTTCTTGTGGAACTGTTATAGATATCCAATATAGGATATTTTCCAGTGTAGCTGCACTGTTACCAGGACAGATGTAAAGGACAGTATATATTTATTTTTAGGAAAGTAACAAGAAGCTCTGCTAAATTAAATTTTGGTACTGGCTAGCCACCAGGTGGTGTAAACCTTGGCTCTAGATGACTGCCTCTGGTGAAGAGAAACTGTGACCCCATATGCAAAAATGTGAAAAAAAAGATGTTGTGGAGGGATGGATTGGTTTGTTGTATGAGGAAATGTGGTAGCTGTTGAGAAATATTAAAGCACTACCATCACCTCTCCTTTTTATACATTCTTATTCTTTTCGGCTTTTCCTGGTTAGGGGTCGCCACAGCGGATCACCAACCGCTCATGATTGGCAGTGGAGTTTGACGGTGTAGAGTTGCCAGCCCGGCACCCAACCTTCCACAGAAGGCCCACACACACACGCACTCACGCCTAGCACCAATTTAGTGTGTCCAATCCACCTACAGCATATGTCTTTGAGATGTGGGAGGAAACTGGAGCACCCGGAAGAAACCCACGCGACCACAGGGAGGACATGCAGACTCCACACAGAAGGCACCCCAGCCGAGGATCGAACCGGAGAACCTCTTGCTGTGAGGTGGCAACGATAACCGCTACACCACTGTGGCCGCCCCCTTTTTATACAGTCATTACAGATGAAATTATACCTGGGGCTTATAATTTTGTAGTGGTTTATACTGGCCTTAAGCAATGAACATTTAAATTTCACAAAAAAAGGATTTCGGGACAGACATTCAGCAGAAAGACAAAGGAAAAAGGTGATAATACTGATTGAGGAGAAGTTCCCCAATAGGGATAGAAGATGGAAAAAGGGACATTAACAGTACATTTGTGGTAGCAAGGGATTACTGGCAGGGGAGGAAAATAAAGTTGGCATGCATTTATATTCAATGAAAAACTACTATTACAGACAGTGATGCTTTCCTATTTATTTGTTAAAAAGGCAATGCACAGAATTAGTACTCAGTTATAACATCAGGGAGAGTTTTGTGACAAAATCTACATCAGGGAATGTAATTGATAGGTGGGGACCAAAGCCTGTTTTGCAACAGTTAGGATGCATCAGGGGGACCTAGAAGGAAAATCTAACAAGAAAAGATTGGACTTCTGAAGAAATATACTAGAATATTCAGTAAGGAAGATGTCAATTCAGTAGCAAGAGCTCAGAGCTTATAAAAGCTGTTCACCAAGATACAACTTGCTAGACTGGATAGAAATTACATTTCACAGGAGCATGTGTACCTAAACAGGAATAGACTCAAACAATAACTACATTAGATCATACACAAATAAGAACTAAGATAATGATGCATGGTAATGATGCAGAAATGAGACAGTGATGCTTTCCTATTTATTTGTTAAAAAGGCAATGCACAGAATTAGTACTCAGTTTAACTAGAGAGCTACTAGGTATAACAGAAATTATTTCCAAAGGGATAGCAACTGAGTGGCATGAAAAATGGACTTCAAAAGCATGGCAGAGAGAGAAAGATGAGACAATAGTAATAGGAATTACTTAGAGGGGTGGTCAAAATGTTATAGGTATTAAAGAAGGGGACTTCCAAGATGGCTGCATACTGATCAACAGTTTAGATTCAGCTCCTGCAGTCTGAAAAAAAATGAGAAATAAAAGCCAGTGATACTATCATCTCGCGTAAAATTTCAGTTACTGTCACAGAAAAGCTGAAGAGAAAACACTGGCTGGGAAGAATCCTGAAGCTGTTCAGCAAAAAGCATTTCAAGCTTCAGCTTAGATGCATTAAATGGCCTACAATACTTTAGAACAAAAAATAAATCAAATGCACTCAGACTTGATTAAAATAAACAAACAGTGAAGGAGTATATCAACTCAAATAACAAAAGGCTGAAAAAAAATAAGTTATGTACTTACCATAACGTTCCATGTGAGTTGTTAATCTCGACTTTATTCTTACACGTTGATACGGAGCTGAGCCATCGGCTTTGATTTGGCCGCTTTACTAGCTAAAGATCTCAGAGTAGTTCGAGGCCAGGCCCCTACCACATGATGCTCTCTGTCCTACTCCAGATCTAGTTTGCTGAACTCAGCAATATCAAGAATAACTCAGTAAATACTCCAGTTGAAGTAAGAATCCCAGAACAAGACTACCAGACCCAAAGTCTACCTGTTCTTTGAGACCCTGGAGGGTGATGGTGGGTGGGAATGTAAGAATAAAGGTGAGATGAACAACTCACATGGAACATTATGGTAAGTACATAACTTCTTTATGTGAAGTTGTTCAATCTCGCCGTTTCTTCTTACACGTAGGTAGCGTCCCAAGCAGCCTAATCCTGGGTGGCTCACTGGAGTATATTCCTGAGGACAGTGGAACCAAAGGAAGCCCTGTCCACTTTGTAATGAGTGATAAAGGTATGAGGCTTAGACCAACTGGCAGCTGCACATATAGTGTCCAAAGGTAAATGAGCCATATAAGCCGAAGACGTGGAGACGGCTCTAATTGAATGGGCCTTCACTCCATATTCCAATGTTTGGTTCACTAAAGAATAGACCAATTTAATGCAGGTCAGTTAACCATTTAGAAACGGTAACTTTAGAAACTGGTAATCCTTTCTTGGCATCAGCATAAGATACAAAAAGTTGATCAGATCTTCTAAAATCCTTTGTCCTGTCCAAATAGTATCTCAATTGTCTGTGGACATCAAGTTTATGCAACATGTATTCCAACTGATTAGAATGATTACAGAAATAGGTTGGAAGTTCAATAGCTTGGTTCAGATTGGTCTCAGAACACACTTTTGGCAAGAATGAAGGATTTTCCTCAGTGAAACCCTGTCCGGATGAAACAACAAATACGGTGGTTTGACTGAAGGGGCTTGAAGCTCAGATACCCTGTGTGCGGAGGTAATGGCCATCGAGAAAATAGTCTTCCAGGAGAGAAACTTCAACTGACAGGATGATGCGGGTTCAAAAGGGGGAAGAATAATCCAGGACAGCACAAAATTTAGATTCCAGGGAGTAAAGGGCTGTCTAACAGGTGGCCTAAGATGAATGGTGCCCTTAAGTAAGGCCCGACAATCTGAGAGACATTAAGTTAGAACGCTCAGCTCCAAGATGAAAATTCGAGATGGCAGCCAATTGGACTCTAATAGTGGCAGCTGCAGCACCTTCATGAAAAAGCTTAGAGAGAAATTCCAGGATACTAGCAATCGGGGCCACATAGGGATCAACGTTGTTTTGAGAAGCCAAAAAGGCAAATTGCTTCCATTTACTAGCATACAACTTTCTGGTAGAAGCCTTATGAGAAGATACAAGAATGTGCTGTACCTCTGAAGAAAATTTGTGTGATCTGGCTAGGAAGGGAATTGGAGCAGCCAAGCGGTCAGTCTGAGGGAAGGAAGAAAGGGATGGAGGGTCGCTGATGAATGTCACAGTAGGTCTGGAACTGGGTCCAGAATCCAAGGTTCCTCCAGCTGATAGAGTCGGAGGAAGGAGAACAAAATCTGACAAGGCCAAAGAGGGGCTATTAAGATTACAGTCCTTCTGAGGGCTTTGGCTTTCTGCAAGAACTTGGGAATTGGGGTATAGGTGGAAAGGCGTACAGGAGTCCCAGGGGCCAATCGTGTATGAGCGAGTCCCTTGGGCTGTCCCCTGGTGAGGGATTCAGGGCAAAGTAGCTTCTGCATTTGGCATTCATAGGGGATGCAAACAGGGTGAACCAAGGCTGGCCCTATCTGTGGAAAATCTTCTCCGCAACTTCGTTTTTGAGAGATCACTCGTGTGGTAGCAGAATGGCTCTGCTCAATTTGTCCGCTATGACAGTGGATTTCCCTGAGATATGTGTTGCTACCAGAAAGCGGCTGGTGGACACAGCCCACTGCCAAATTCTCAAGGCCTCTCGACACAGGGGATAAGACCCGGTCCCCCCCCCTTGCTTGTTGATGTACTAAACTACCAACATGTTGTCCGTCTGTATAGCAATCGTCCCCAGAGACAGAGAGTTGTGAAAGTGCTGCAATGCCAAAAGCACCGCTCTCAGCTCCAGAACATTGATGTGCAACTGTGACTCTGTTTCCGACCAGGTGCCTTGGGCAGTTCTTCCCTGAAAAAGCCTCCCCCACCTTATCAGAGAAGCGTCCGTGGTCACCGTGGCTGATGGCGGGGGGAGAACAAATGGTCGACCCACTGTAAGTTGTTGATTGGTCCACCACCAGCAAAGATCCTTCTTGCAAGAGTCGGTAACCATGACTAAGAATGACATGGGAAGTTGTTGACAGTAACCACTGAAGAATCCTCATGGGCATTCGTCCCAGAAACACTGCTATGAGCGTAGCTGCCATGGTGCCTAGGAGTTTCAGTACTTAATGGGACGGTACCTTTCTTCTCTGCAGAATGCCTGAGACCTAGTTCCGGGGAGAGACTATTCTGTCCAGGGGCAATCTTATTGTGGTGGTGGTAGTGTTTAGTTCTGCTCCGATAAAGGAGATTCATTGCGATGGCGACAATGCAGACTTTTCGTAATTGATAGTGATGCTTAACTGAGAGCAGAGATTGAGTGTGTGATCCCTGGACAGAATTAGATGATGCCTGGAGGTGGCGGTGGTAAGGAGCCAGTCATCCAGATATGAAAAAACTCGGAATCCTAGACGCCTCAAGTGAGACGTAACCACTGCCATGCATTTGGTAAACACTCTGGGAGCTGTTGCGAGCCAAAGGGCAGTGCTCGGAATTGGTAGTGACTGGCTCCCAGCCGGAAATGCAGATGATCTCTGGATGGCCTGGCCATTCTGATGTGGTAGCATGTATCCTTGAGATCTACAGAGCACATCCAATCACCCACTCCGAGGAATGGGAGAATAGACTGAAGCGTGACCATCCAGAACTTCTCCTTCTTTACAAATGTGTTTAGTCTGCTAAGATCCAAGATGGGCCTCCAGTCCCCTGTCTTCTTTGGAGCTAAAAAGAATCTGGAGTATGTTCCGGATCCTATCTGGTCTGCTGGGACTGACTGGATGACTCTCTTTTCCTGCAGCCTCTAAATTTCTATGGCTGCTTGATCTCTGAGATTGGGTGGAACATCTGGGATTTCTTTGCCAACCGACAGACTTTGTAGAAATGGGATGATATATCCTCTGGTAACTATGCTTTGTATCTGGGAATCTGCTGTAATTCCTAGCCAGGCATCTGGATACAAAGCCAAACAACCTCCAGAGCAGGACAGTTGGGCCTCCTCTCAGGAGCGCTGATAGGGTTTCCAAGGAAAGGATCCCTGTTGTCCTGGTTCTGCGGACCCCCTCTGCCACCAGGGCGTTGTCTTCCACTATTGTCCCCTCCTCTGCCCCTGGAGGGGGGTTCACTACGTGTGTTCTGGAAAGCTCCTTGGGACTTCCGGAACCACATTTTTACACCTTTCTGCCCTTTAGGGTATGGTCTGGTGAGGGTGGAAAAATGGACTCCTACAGCAGATAGAGTCTTTCCCTCCTGCTCACACGTAGAGAGTCTCCTTGACTTTGGGCCCAAACAGAGAAGAGCCATCCAATGGGGTGTTGACAAAGGAAGACTTGAAGGCTTTGGCAAAGGAGCATAAGCGCATCCAGGACCGTCCCCAAAGAGCTATAGCTGAACCCACTGCCCAACTCGAACCATCGGCTGCATAGGAAATGAGCCGCATGGATGAGTTCACAATGGAATTAAGGGTATTAAGTTGTGCTGTCACTGTTAAAGACAGCTCCATCTGTATTACCCTGTACAGTATCTCCAAGCTCTTTGAGGAGATCTCATTAAAGATGGGTGAAATGAGTCAAATAGTTAAGCAATGTCGCAGAACTAAAGATGCGTTTCCCGTATCTGTCCATCATCCTAAAATCTCTATTAGGAGGATGGACAGTGGAAGAGGTTTCTGACATCTCTTTCTTGGTGGCCGCCGCCACCACCATGACATCAATGGGGACTCCCTTAGTGTGGAACATTTTGTCTTGGGGGGAGGTGATAAATTTGCTAGACCTCCAAGGGACTGGCTCCATAGAATCAGGAGACTCCCACGTCCTTCGAGCGACCAGTTCCATCAGCTCATTGAAGGGCGGAGTAACCCAGGAGGTGGCAGGTTGAGACCCAAAGGCCTTCAGGAGCACCGACTCATCCTCAGTAGGGCTAACTGACTGCCAGTCACCCCTCTGCTTTAGGACTTCCAAGATATCCGCAAAGGAGATATCCTCCGAGGGGGACCCTTCCAATTCCTCTAAGTCGGTGTCTGATGTCAATGATTCCTGAGGGGAATCTAAATGCCTCCTTTTGCATAATCTCTTCCTGAGAACCTCATCAGTGGGGGCTTTTGGTGAAGTCTCAGTAGAGCAGGGGTCACCCAATGGGGTTACCTGAGGCTCTGGGTCTTGACACTTCACAGGGATCTGCAATGTAGAGGCAGAATGCGGCATTTTAGGGGAGGAAGATGAAGGACCTGATGATGTGTGAGTCTTAGACAGCATAACCCTCCTCATGGCATCGAAGGCACCACTGCCTCAATCCGAGGAAGCAGCTGGTTACGAAGAAGACGGCAACTTCCCCGATGGCAAGACAGTGGGCTCCAAACCAGAGGACGGAGCCAAGCTCATCCATGCCAAAGCGCCGAGAGGAATGGTTGGAACCGACGCATCGGTTCGACTCTCCCCCCAGAGCCAAGAGAGTGTCAGCTCTGAGATTCTTCCAATGGAACCGAAGAAGTCAGGGTTGACGGAGCCGAAGGCACTGGAACAGGCCTCGACTCTGAAGGCTCCACAGCCATAAGATCCTCCTCCTCCAGCTCCAAAGGCCCTGCTCGGCTTGAAGGAGGAGTAGTCACAGCCAGTGGAAAGGTCTCAGGCTTCGAACCCTGTTGGGTGAAATCAGACAGCCATTTAAGCCAGTGCCGGATTCTCCAGAAGCCTCTGCACCACCCGGTCCACATCAACATCGGAAAGGGTCCTCGAAGAATGGGTCCAAGGAACTGAAAACGCCACAGATCGAAGGATTGGAGACTTCAGAGTTTCGGAGACCCGTTCCAAGACCGGGGACCGGCTCCGAAACACCTGTTTGGTGCACGGCTCCGAAGACTGCAGAGCCAGCAACCGCACCTTCATAGAAAGGCTTGGAGCTGATGACCTGAGCTCCGAGGACACCTTCGAGGACTTCGACCCCTTCAAGGACTTGGAGGTCTAGTCAGCCTTATCCAAGGTCTCTTGAAAGTCTGGCTTCAACAAGCCTCTATCTACCAGCTTCCTTCTCCTTTCTAATAAAGCCCTACTGCTGAAGGAGTGGCAGATAGAGCAATCTTCTTGGAGGTGTACAGGCCCCAAACAATAAACACAATTAACATGTGCATCCGTAATGGACATCTGCCCACATTTCGGACACTTCTTGAATCCAGATTTTTGCTTCTCTTTCTGATCTGCCATGTTAACCAATACAGAAGTATACTAGCACACTGAAGTTGTCAGAGCCCTGACCAAATTTGCTTTACAATACAATTACAGTAGCAATACAGCACACAGCAAAAAAAAAAAAAAAAGTCCAAAGTTGTGAGATCCCTGCGCAACTAAGGATATAAATGTATGTGTAATAGCAAACACGCTAACTACTCGCACACTATATCTACAGACTTGTGAAGGCTAGGGACAGCATAAAACAACAGTCCTAAGTTGACAGATTCCCTGGCACAAATAAGGCTATAACATTAGGTTTAACAGCAACATGCTATCTATGCACACTACATTTATAGATTTATAAAGGATATAACCAAAAGAGAAACGGCCAGAGGCCTAAGAGCAACCACTCCATATACAACAAGGAATCTAATATAATGGATCTAAAGGCTAACTGCCCAATAGTACTAACAAAAAAAAGTACAAGATCCTAGGATCAATTTTCTAACAAAAATAACCAAGTTTGTCAAAAAAGATAAGTAATAAATTTCTACTGGCCCAAGCGCTCCAACGACCTTGCAATCAGTTGCAGCGGCTAACTAGATCTGAGGTAGGAGAGAGAGCATCATGGGATAGGGGCCTGGCCTCGAGCTACTCTGAGATCTTTAGCTAGTAAAGCGGCCGACTCGATGGCTCGACTCCGTACCCACGTGTAAGAATAAACGGTGAGATTGAATAACTTCACAATAGTAGTTTTAATTAGCTATTCAGATGAAATTATTAAACTGCAAAAAATCAGAGGCTGAAATGAAGAAAAGGCTCGCAGAGTACGAGAGTTCCCAAGATGAGCTGTTTCAAAAAACAGTACAGTTAGTAAGACAAGAGTGTACACAGAAAACCTGACATTTTCTGCTGTACTAGAGAAACTGGAAGGAACAGACTATTACTTTTATTGAAGCTCAAATAAGCAACTGGACTGGTGTTCTATAGCAATATTTTTTAAATGAAAGATCACAGAGTGTATGCTCCAAACCTGGCCATGAGAAAGCTGCCAAGACCTGAAGCAGTAAAGACATAATCATACCAGCAGAAAGAGTTGATTGTGACAAAACTGTGGTGGAAGGAAAAAGTATTAAAATTTGGAAACTGCAGAGTTCTTGTGGAAAATTACTCACTGTACACAAAGCAAAAGAGAACAAATTTATTCCAGCACTTCAGGAATGCAGAGACGCAGGTGTGAGATTCAAGCTGCTGCTGCTACATCCAGCTGTCTTCAGAATGTGTTTTCCTGGTGGATCACAGGCATTTTTTGACATAAAACAGGCTAAGGGGGAGTTAAGTTTATTCAACAAAAAGTGAGACAATAAACAAAAGGAGACTATGCGTCTCATTTTTCTGATAATAAAGCTCATGAGAGACTTTGTCAGAGAATCATTTTCCACTGTTCCAAAGGAAAATGCTGTAGAGACAGAAAAATCATAGGAATTGACTAGAAGATTCAGGAGTTTCTTGGACTTGAAGCATAGTCTGATGTTGGGAGATGGAGATGAATAAGACCACCAGGAACACTGAAATCCCATTTCTGAAATATGTACTTACAAGACAAAAAGGCTGTGAAAGACTGGACTTTTGCTGACCTTGTTAAACTTGTGGGAGGACTGAAAAGCACATAGCCCAATTTTTGTCATTAATGTTTAGAAGGGCATTAAAAGGGAAAAAGTAAATAAAAATTTTAGTATTTGTATGAAACACCTTGTGATAGAAAGTACATGTTATATATATTAAAGCAATTTTGTGTGGTCGACAGTATTTTAGATATGGGGAAGTATTGTGACTGTTGAATGTGTTAAAGACATTGAAGTAAACAAGTTACTTTTTGACTATGAGATATAGACTTCACATAATAGCAAAAGTCTAGGGGTTAATGCCAAATTTTGATGTTAATATGCTGTGATCTTGGGCTGCTGGGGTGGAGGTGGGATGTAAAAGTACACTGTTTACATTATGTAGAAAGTACAGTTTTGTACCTACCATAAATGTAGATGTTCTAAGATCCACATTGCTGCAGTCCTTACACTTGGGGTAGTCCGCTGTCCTCGGTCGGCCAGAATATCAAAGTATAAGGCTGACGTCGGTCAAGGCACATTTGACTGACATCAGGACGTCAGGGTACAAATGCGCATGACCGACGTCATATCCTCAGTCTTTTCTTGCCCCAGATGTCAGAAGACCCTAAACATAAAGGTCAAAACCAAAAGACAGCAAACAAACAACCAACCACCCCTGCACTAATTATATGTACAATATATACAATATACACAATATTTACAACCCAACCCACACAACCACCTCTAACTACAGAGGGGAAGGAGGGAGGGTAAATTGGACTGCAGCAATGTGGATCTTCGAAAATCTACATTTATGGTAGGTACAAAACTGTACTATGTTCTTCATCTCACATTGCTGCAGTCCTTACACTTGGGTAGAATCCCAAAGCAGAGGTAAGGGAGGATGGCCAAACTACAAGGAAGCAGGAGCTGCCAAAATGCCCTGCAAAACAGCAGTAGCAAAACCAGCCCTGGATTTAGAGTAAAGTGGTAGGTGATAATGCCTAGAGAAAGTATGCACTGAACTCCAAGTAGCTGCTTCCAAAATATCCTTGGTTGCCACTCCCCTCAAAAAGGCTGTCGAAGTGGCAGTAGCCCTAGTGGAATGAGGCCTAATCCCAGCTGGAATCTCCTTGCCATGATGGGAATAACAGAAAGCAATGCAAAACCCAATCCACTTAGAAATAGTTTGTTTTGACACAGGCTTGCCCTGAGAACCCAAAGCAAAAGAAACAAACTGCTGAGACTGCCTGAACCCTTTAGTTCTGTCCAAATAATATCGCAACTGCCTGTGTACATCTAAAGTGTGCAAAATCTTTTCCCCCTTATTTTGGGGATTTGCATAAAAAGTAGGCAAATGAATAGTTTGGTTTAAAGCCACACTAGAAACCACTTTAGGCATAAAGGAAGGATTAGTACGTAAAGATACCCTATCCTTATGGAAAATCAAGAAAGGCTCAACCGCCATAAGGGCCTGCAATTCAGAAACCGTTCTTGCAGAGGTAATGGCCAACAAAAAAGCAGTCTTCCAAGATAAATATTTCAACTCAGAAGTAGCTGCAGGCTCAAAAGGTTGTAGAGTGAGTTTCTCCAACACAAAATTGAGATCCCAAGCAGGAGTAGGAGCTTTTCGTGGGGGTCTTATATTCTTTGCCCCTCTAAGAAATTGCTTGAACAAAGGAAGAGAAAACAATGGTGGGTCAGAATCATAGTGAGCCGAAATTGCTGCAGCATGAACCTTAATAGAAGAGAAAGACAAACCTTTGTCCAGTAACTCAGTAAGATATTGAAGAGCCACACTCAAATTAGGCTCAGAAACATCAAAATCTTTTGCTGTACTCCAAAATAAAAATCTCTTCCATTTATCTGCGTACACTTTCCTTGTACTAGGCCTTCTAGCTTCCAAAATAACATTCAAAACTTGCTGAGGAAGTGGAGGCCCACTATGGTTCAAAACAGAATATGCCAGGCTGTTAGGTGCAGAGAGTGAAGCTTGACATTGAGCAAATGGCTGTCCTCCTGTGACAACAGGTGTGGAATCGAAGGCAAAGGCCATGGAGGCTTCCGTACTAGACTTCTCAGTAATGGGTACCAGTGCTGTCAAGGCCAATCTGGAGCTATTAAAATCATCCTTGGCTTGTCCTGTCTGACCTTTAGAAGTACCTTTGGGAGGAGAGGCAGAGGTGGAAAGGCATACACATGAAGATTGCTCCAATTGAAAGAAAGAGCATCCACTCTCCAAGCTGTGGGATGAAACCTTTTTGTGCAAAACTTTGGCAGCTGATGGTTTAGTGGAGAACCGAACAGATCTATGTCTGGAGTTCCCCATGACACTGTCAATTTCTGAAATACATGAGGATCCAATTTCCACTCGTGGGGATCCATAATTCGTCTGCTCAACACATCTGCTAAGGAGTTCTGTGCTCCTGGCAGAAACCTTGCCTGAAGATTGAGCTGTAAACTGAGAGCAGTCTCCCACAAAATCATTGCTTGCCTGCATAGAGGATAAGAATCGTTCCCCTTGCTTGTTGATGTACCACATGACAGTTGTGTTGTCTGTTAGAATCAACACCTGCCCTGGAAGAAGTAACTCCTTGAAAGCTATTAATGCAAACTGGACTGCTAACATCTCCTTCAGGTTGATATGTAGATGTTGTAGTCTGGCAGGCCACTTGTCTTGTATCCACTTTCCATTTAGATGAGCTCCCCAAGCTTTGTCTGAGGCATCTGTCGTTAAAATCTGACTCGCCTCTGGCCGGGTCACAGAGAGTCCCTTGTTTAGGTGACATTCCTGAGCCCACCACAAAAATTCCTTTTGAATGCAAGGTATTATTTGAATGACAGTGTCCAGATCCTGGCAGTGCTGTGTCCATACATTTTTGAGATACCATTGCAGCTTCCTCATATGCAGTTTGGCATTGGGAAGCACCAGAATACAAGATGCCATGAACCCTAAGGCTTGAAGGACTGTCCTTGCAGTCAGCCCGGACTGATGAGATAGTTGATGGAAGTAAAGGGATAGACTCTTTTGTTTGTCCGGGGTTAAAAAGGCCATCTGGGATGCTGTATTCCGTCTCACACCCAGAACGCACATGTCCTGACAGGGTACTAGACTGGACTTTATTTCGTTCACAGAATACCCCAGGCATCTTAGCACTGCTATCACATATTCCAAATGATGAAGAAGCTCTTCCCTTCCTTGAGCCAGAATCAGGCAGTCGTCCAAATAAGGATAGATCTGTATTCCTTTTAGCCTGAAGAAAGCTATCACTGGAGCCAGAACTTTCGTGAACACTCTGGGCGCAGTAGATAAGCCAAAGGGCAATGCAGAGAACTGATAGTGAGAAGTCCCAGCTCGAAAACGCAGATACTTCCTGAAACTTAGTCTGATAGGAACATGAAGGTAAGCCTCCTTGAGATCCAAAGTTACCATCCAATGATCTTTGCCCAGCAGAGGTAAAAGCTGCTGTAACGTCAACATTTTGAACTTGGGAATGTCCAGATAAGTGTTGAGGGTAGATAAATCCAAAATTGGTCTCCACGTGTTCCCCTTCTTTGGTACTAGGAACAGGCGAGAATAAAATCCTAGGCCCACTTCTGGCATAGGGACCGGCTGTATGGCCCCTATTTGGAGTAACAGAGAAACTTGCTTGTGAGCCTCTATTCTTTGTTGAGGAGGAACGTCTGGGCATGCCTTTGAAAGGAGGCAAGGTATGGAAATAAAACCTGTAACCGTGGTGTATGATATCCAGTACCCATCTGTCTTGGGTAATTAAACTCCAATTTTCTTTGAAAAGTGCCAACCTTCCTCCCAAAGGTGCTGCCAGACGAGAAGGCTCTGGCAGCTGAAAAGGTAGGTCATTGGGTCTGTTTACGAAAGGACTGACCCCTGCCCTCACCCGAAGACTGTGCAGGAGAACTCCCTGTTCTAGGCCTGAAAGAGCCCTGAGCTCTGCCCCTACCACGTCTAGATCTACCCCTAGACTGGGAATCATAAGAAGGATACGTCCACCCCTTAGTAGGCCAATTTCTACTAAACTTTGGAGGCTGGACCTGCAAAAAATCTTTAACAGTCTGCATAGACTTAGCCTTGTCTTCCATTTTCTTTAAAACTGCCTCAACAGGAGGAACAAACAACACGTCAGATTGTAAAGGAGCATCTAAAATCCTTTTTTTAACATGTTCAGATAAATTTTGATCCCTCAGCCAGGCGTGCCTGCGAAGAACTGACCCAGTGGCAGCCACCCTAGACGAGGCCTGTACAGCATCAAAACCACATTGCAAAGAATGCTTACCCACCTGCTCAGAAACATGTACTAAATCTTGCAACTCTTTACAATCAATACCTTCTGCCAGAGCATCAACCTTAGACTTCAATTGTGAAAGGAGATAGTTTTGGTATTTCAACATGTGAAACTGGCAATTCAAAGCCCTCATAGCAAGAGTGGAAGAAGTATAAACTTTCTTTCCCCATCTATCCAAGGCCCTGGCCTCTTTGTCTGCAGGGGAACCGGATTCTTAACAACAGAAGCCTTAACACCTTTAGGCCCCTGGCTAACAGTTTCTGGGTCCGCCCTAGGACTCTTAAAAAGATACTTATGAGCTTCAGGCACCCTGTAATACCTATCCGGTTTAACAGGAGCAGGAGGCAAAGAATCAGGATTAAGAGAAGCCTCTGTAAAAACATCTTCCACTACATCCAAAACAGGAGGTATAGCCAAAGGCCTATGCTGGGGTAAAAACAAAAATTCCCTAAGCCTTTTCCTGGAATCAGAGAAGTCCTGACCTTCCCACTTAAAATGCTCCCTCATGGAATGAAGAGTTTCTGAAAAAGAGAAATCCTCAGGAGGAGAAGCAGAGGGAGTAGAATCATCCACATCAGAATCAGAATAAGGAGAGTACTCCTGCAAGTCTTCAGCCGAAGACTCTGAAACATCTGAAGCCTGCTCAAAACTCCCTAGCTCAGGCTCCACCCTAGGTCTCTTATCAGGAGGGGGCATAGAACCCCTAATCAAAGTAATCAAATCTTCTGCCATTTTAAGCATATGCTTCTTGGGCACAGTTCCTGAAGAGCTAGGGGTAACACCAACCGAAGCTAAACCTGGCCTGCCCCTGGGAGAAGCCTTGGAAACAGAAGGAGAGGGCCTAACCACCCTAGGCAGGGAGGGGAGTATAGTAACCTGAGAAGCCCCATCAGCCTGGCCTGCCTCCTGAGAGGCCACATCCTGCAATAACAAAGTCTCTCCCTGGGATCCCAAAGAAACCTCCGGTGGAACCACCGCTCCACCGACACCTCTAAAGAACCGGCGTCCGGTACTGGCGGTTCCTCTAGCCTAGGTTTAACTGCTTTGTCCTTGCGCTTCTTGAAGAAGCGGCCGGAGCATCCGGCGGCATTTTATAATTGCACCGCTTCAAGACTAACCTGGCACAATCTAATCTTCTCTTAATAGTGCGCTTATTGAATCTAGCACAAGAGCGACACCCAACAACGTCGTGCTCAGGCCCTAAACAAGGAATACACAAAGTATGGTAGTCTCTATGCGGTATCTGTTTCCCACAAGAAATGCAATTATTCACTTTTTCTGACATCCGGTAAACCACTGAGGCAAGAAAAAACTAAAATATTCCCCAACGGGGTACTTAGCCAACTTTGACTCGGTCTGAAACTCCGAAATCGAACAATTTCAGAACGCCAACCGGCACTTGCAACGCTGCTTCTGCATCGGACCATGCGGCAAAAAAGACTGAGGATATGACGTCGGTCATGCGCATTTGTACCCTGACGTCCTGATGTCAGTCAAATGCGCCTTGACCGACGTCAGCCTTATACTTTGATATTCGGGCCGACCGAGGACAGCGGACTACCCCAAGTGTAAGGACTGCAGCAATGTGAGATGAAGAACATCTAAAATATTTTCTCTTATTTTTACAAGAGTGAATTTCTTGATTAATGCTAGTGGTTTAAGTTATAAACCAGTGTTTTTGTAAGCAAGTAGGCTTGAAAAGACAAAATGATGAAAGCCTTGAAGATGTTAAGTTTCTTACATCTGCAAAGACGTGGTCTATTTTTTCCCATTTTCAGTGGGAGCCAAGCGGTTTACAACTGATTGCAGTTTTATATTCTGTTCTACGTGAAATTTATGAAAATACATTGCTGACTACCTTTACATGGGGACATGTTGCCTACAGGTACAAACAATTAATATGTGAAGGAAATGCAAAATTTAAAGGTACAATGGCAAGCAGTTCAGTGAAAAATAAAATTTGAAATTATGGGAAGCGAATAAGTGATAGCAGCCTCCCTAGTAACCTTAAGACTTTAATGGATTTAATAGAACAGTGCATAATTCAGTTTTATTTAAAGACAGCAGTGACGTTTCTTAGTGGTTAATGTTTTCTGTAAGCATACAAGCTGTTTTTCACATTTGGAAAGGGAAGAGAGATAAGAAAAAAAAAACAGAAAACAATCAGTGCAAGCAGGAACACAGGCTATGGCATGCACTTTACTGTAAGTAACCTTAATTTTAGATTACGTAATGCCTATGTGTGTAGCTGCAGATTTGGGGGCAAGTATGCCTAATTTGGAGGTTTAAACTTCACGCTTTAAAGATGAAAATAGTTTTGTTTGCTTGCTCTAAGCTAATAGGGGATGGGGGATTTCTGAAAAATGTATTTAGTTTTTTTTTGTGCTTGGGGGGTTTCATTAAAACAAAAAAGTCTTTAAAAATGTGACAAGTTCAAATGGAGATGAGGACAAAATTGTATAAAAGATCATCAGCAAAACAAAGTGTGCATGTAACAAAATATGCAAATACACTTTCAAAATACTGTCATATATAATAGGTGGGAAAACATTTTTTTTAATCATGCTGGCTATGCTACCAATTATTATCTTGGAATGTAAATGGACTTACAGGTGTAGACAAAAAAGAAAGAGTAAAGAATACTAACAAATGCAGAATGCAAATAGAAATGCTTCAAACAATTTGGAAAGAAATGAACACGTACATTTGACAGAGGAAGAATTTCAGGATGGATATTCAGCAGACTATCTGGGACAATGGAAAAGGGAGTAATACTAATTGCTACAGGGGCTCCAACACTTACAAAGTGTTTAATAAAAAGACAATGGCAAACTTGTAGTAAGAGGCTGCTGCCAAGGGAGGAGGATTAAGCTAGCATGTTTTATATTCCAACAAAAACTGCTATTATGCAGCTTAAGAAAATTATGCGAGAAATCAGAAATCAGCAGTTTGCAGTAGGAATGTTACTTGTAGGTGGGAAATGGAACTTGATTTGCAACAGTGAGACTTTATCAGGGAACACAGAAGGGAAAATATAACAAAAATAGGGTAGATTTCTCAGGAAATGTAAGAAAATGTAGTATGGAAGATGTGAACTCAGCAGTAGGAACTCTGGACAGAATTTACATGTTATAAAATAACTGGAGTAAACTAGATGGAAATTGTATCATTTGCACTTAATTGAAAGCTTCAGCACACATCCAATAACTATATAATGCATCAATAAAAACTAAGATAAGCATGCATGGTAATGAAGCAAAAATAAGACATTGGTGCTTTCCCACCTACATGTCAAAAAGAGAGGAATTTAATGAAAGAGCAGTGGAAATTATTCCAGAGTTATAAGGAAAGAGAGAAATATCTTCAGATGTTATAGCTAGAGAGTGGGATAAAATGAAAATGGTGTTTAAAATAGGGAAGAAAGAAATACTGACTAAGAAGTAATAGGAATTACTTAGAGGGGCTGACAAAAGTTAAAGTACTGTAGAATAAGAGGAACAGAACAGAAGATGAGGTAGAAATGCAGAGTACTAAAGAGAAAATAAGGTGGTATCTACAGAATATGCATGAGTTTACAAATATTGCTGTTTTACAACTAATTTTTTGAAAACTCCACAGCACAAACACTTTTAACACAACAACTTAGGCAACCAAAAGAACAAAGTGTTGCTGGCAAACTTAAGGAACTTTTAACAAGAAAAATAACCAGACATCCTGTAGAGATATTACAGGTATTTCAGACATTTTATGAAAATTTGTATAAAGCAGACAAATTTGGAAATCAAGAACAAAAAAATGAAATATTTATGGAACACAACTATGTCAATGTTAGATATAGATGATGCTCAACAACTATCAGTCAGGATAGGAGGAGACAAGACAAAATGGTTATTTATAACCAATTTTCAGGAAAGTCACTGAGAAGAGATGGTATATTACTGTGGAAGTTACTAGGGAAGAAGTCAAAGATCTGGAAGATTTTCTTTAATATTTTAAAAGGAGGGGAAACGCCAACATCTTGGAAGAAAACTGTGGTGGCTGTATTACCTTAAGACCCATCAGACCCAGATTAATATAGACTAATTTCAAATTTAGCTCACTCAGGTCTATAAGAACCTTTTGTATACTTCCAGTTCACACCCATACCTCCTCACAATGTCCAAAACTTTTTTGAGTTTGGCTTCTTTAAGTAACTTACCAGCTAATAATAGGCAATATTAGAAAGGGCAAGGTGTTATTAACACAATGATAATAAGATTGTTTGTTTAGGATGTCCTGTGGTGGAGAAATTAATTTGTCACATTGTCCATATGTTTATATTTATGTCCATCTACATTTTACTAAGATATACAGTGTGAAACACCACTGTGGAAGACAAAAAGTACAGTTGTGTACGCTTACCATAAATGTAGATGTTCGAGTGTATTCACTGTTGCAGTCATCACATTTGGGTTATCTGCCTGCAGGTAGCCCTCAGCCAGCCTGAATACCAGAGTCTTGGATTTCTACATTGGATACGGTCTCTTCTTCCATGATGTCAGGGGTATAAAACATGCAGCCGACACGATTACATCAGTTTTTCTTGCCCCAGATATCAGCTGCCCCCACAATGGGAAGCAATTATATGTTATGGTACACCTCCATCAGAAAACAAATACACCAGGAAATTTAAATAAACCAAAAAAGAAGGAAAAGTAGAGCCAAGAGAAGTCAGGGGGCTGGAGGGAGGGTAACCAGGACTGCATCAGTGAATACACTCGAACATCTACATTTATGGTAAGTGTACACAACTGTACTATGTTCTTAGTGTTTCACTGTTGCAGTCATCACATTTGGGTTGATTCCCAAAGCTAAGGAAGGGAGGAGGAAGTTAGAGAGCATTAGAGACAGCTATTAAGCCCTGCAAGACTGCTGTGGCAAAACCAGCTCTGGATTTAGAAAAAAAAAGACACCTGGCAATGCTTGGTGAAGCTGTGTAAAGAGCTCCAGGTAGCAGCTTCTAGGATGTCCCTGGTAGGGACTCCTCTGAGAAAGGCTGTAGAGGTAGCTGCAGCCCTGGTGGAATATGATCATGTCCCCTGTGGGGTAGGTTTTCCATGGTGCTTGTAGCATAAATGAAAGCAATGGGCAATCCATTTAGAAATGGTTTGCTTTGAAATGGCCTTCCCCTCTGCCCCTGCAGGAAAGCCAGCTAGCAGCTGGTCAGATTTTCTTAGAGGCTTAGTCCTGTCCAAATAAAATCTAAGTTGTCTGTGCACGTCCAGAGAGTGCTGTATTCGTTCTTCTTTGTTTTGTGGATTAGGGAAAAAAGTAGGCAAATGAATGGATTGATTTAGGGCCACACTAGACACCACCTTGGGCATAAAGGAAGGATTGATCCTGAGGAAACCTGTCAGCATGGAAGATAATGAAGGGCTCCACTGCCATGAGGGCCTGTAATTCAGACACTCTTCTTGCTGAAGTGATGGCTAGAAGGAAGGCTGTTTTCCCAAGAAAGGAATTTCAACTCTACAGTTGCAGCTGGCTCAAAGGGAGGTAGAGTGAGCTTCTCCAATACAAAGTTAAGGTCCCAGGATGGAGTAGGGGCTCTCCTGAGGGTCTTAAATTGTTGGCCCCTCTAAGGAATTGCTTTAGCAGAGGGAGAAAGAAGAGGGGTGGCTCAGTATTATAATGTGCTGAAATGGCAGAGGCATGAATTTTAATTGACGAGAAGGATAGGCCCTTGTGGAGCATTTCTGTTAAGAACTGAAGAATATGAGGTAAGCTGGGGACCGTTGTGCCCATCCCCCTGAGTCTGGCTCCAGGAACAGTATCTTTTCCACATAGGATTTTCTAGTACTAGGCCTCCTTGCCTCCAGAATGACATCTAGCACCTGCTTACTGAGGGATGCTATTGTAGAGCTCAAGGAATTAGCCAGGCTGCAAGGTTCAGGGTTTGAAGCTGAGGGTGCGGAATCTGGCCCGCCTGCTGGGACAGCAGGGAGGGGGTCTGAGGCAAATGCCATGGTTCCAGCAGTGTCATACTGCGCAAGAGGGGGTACACCAGTGCTGGCGTGGCCAGTCTGGTGCAATCAGTATTGTCCTTGGCTTGTCCTGTTTGATCTTTTGCAGAACCTTCGAGAAGAGAGGCAGCGAGGGAAAGGCATAAACCAAGAGGCTTTCCCAGGTAAAGGACAGGGCATACATTTTCCAAGCTTGACAATGGGAAGTCCTTGTGCAGAATTTGTCCAATTGGTAGTTCTGTAGGGAGGCAAACAGGTCTACCTCTGGAGTCCCTCATTTGTTCCTCAAGAGGTTGAATATTTTTGTTTCTAGTTTCCATTTGTGTGGGTCCATGAGATTTCTGCTTAGGTCGCCTGCCAGTGAATTTAGCTTGCCTGGCAGGAAGTGAACTTGTAGGTGCACTTGGTAACTCAAGGCTGTATTCCACAGAGCCATGGCTAGTCTGCAGAGAGGATTCCCCCTGCTTGTTTATGTACCCCATAACTGTGGTGTTGTCCATCTTTAACAATAGTTGCTCTGGAAGAATGCGGTCTTTGAAGGCTGTCAGGGAATTCTGTACAGCTAACATTTCTTTCTGGCCGATATGCAGGTGCATTTGTCTCGGGTTCCATTTGCCCTGAATGCACTGCCCTGCCAAGTGAGCCCCCCATGCATAGTTTGATGCATCTGTTGTTACTGTTTGGGCGGCAGGGGGTAGAGTGAAAGGGAGCCCCTTGTTGTGGTAACAGGCCTCTGCCCACCAAAGGAACTCTGTCTTTATACAAGGAATGACAGGACTCATTGATCCCAGGTCCTGAGAATGTTGACACCATAAGCTTTTTAGATACCACTGTAGTTTCTTCATATGTAGTCTTGCATATGAAATTAGTAGAATGCAAGAGGCCATGAACCCCAGGGCTTGCAGATAGCTGGGTCTTTGTGGCCAATAGTTTGAAGTACTTGGTCAAATAAACTTGTTTCTCTGGAGTGAGGAAAGCCATCTGGGAAGTTGTGTTCAAGCTTGCTCCCAAGAATATAATCTGTTGGCAGGGTACTGGGTGAGATTTCTTTTCGTTTATGGTGTACCCCAGTGAGGTTAGAAGTTTCTTTATTAATGCCAGATGTTTTAATAGTAAGTCCTGGCTTTTTGCCTGAATCAGACAATCATCTAAGCATGGGTATATTTGAAAACTTCTCTGCCTGCAAAATGCAATGGTTGTAGCTAGACACTTTGTGAATACCCTGGGAGCAGTAGATAAGCCAAAGGGAAGTGCAGAGAATTGATAGTGGATGGAGCCTGCCCTAAAGCGTAGGTATTTCCTGCAAGATTCGCTTACTGGAATGTGCAGGTAAGCTTCCTTTTAAGTCTAAGGTTGCCAACCAGGCATCTTTGCCTAGCATAGGAAGCAGCTGTTGGAAGTGTTAGCATTTTGAATTTTGGGATTACCAGAAAGATGTTTAGAATAGTATTTTCTGGGTACCAGGAAAAGTCTTGAATAAAAACCTTGTCCCCTTTGTTCTGCTGGGACAGGGTGAATAGCCCTGATACTTAGAAGAGAGCGAACCTGCTGTTGTGCCTCCACCCAGTGATTTGGGGGTACAGCTGGCCAACTGTTTGGGGTTGGTAGGATGTGGAAGCGGAATCTGTATCCTTGGGAAACTATATTCAAAATCCATTTGTCCTGGGTAATGAGTTCCCAGTTTTTTGCATGCAGGGCGAGCTTTCCTTCTAAGGGAGCAGGCAGTTGAGCAGGGCTTGGAAGGGTTAAGGTAAGTCATTGTGCCATTTTTGTGTAGGTGGGTAGCATACTACTCCCTGCTTTGGAAGTGGGAGCCCCCCACTGCTCAGGCCTGTGTGTAGCCTGAGTATAACCTAGGTGGTCTGCTGTTCCTGGGTTTGGGCTGACAAGGCCTGGAAGAGACTGGAAAGGACCAATTCTTTGAAGACCAATGCCTACTAAATCTGGGAGGCTGTACTTGTAGTAAATCTTTAACAGTTTGCATAGATTTAGCTTCTTCCTCCATCCTTTTGAGGACGACTTCTACTTTATTGCCAAACAGGCATTCTTGGTTTATGGGAGCATCCAGTAATTTAGCTTTAACATGATCTGGCAAGTTTTGCTCCTTAAGCCAAGCATGCCTTCTAAGCACAGACCCAGTGACAGCAGCTCTGCAAGATGCTTCTAAAGAGTCAAAACCACATTGCAAATTATTTTTACCAACTTGCACGGCAGAGTGCATTAAATCCTGTAATTCTTTGTGTTCACCACAGTCAGGAATCATCATCATCTTCTGTTTAAGCAGTCCCATAATATGCTGCTGGTACTTTAATATATGAAACTGGCAATTTAAAGCCTTAATGGCCACAGCAGCAGAAGTGTATACGCTCTTACCCCATCTGTCCATGGCTCTAGAATCTCTATCAGAAGGGGTAGGATTTTGGCCAGCAGTAGCCTTAATGCCTTTTGGTCCTTGGGAAATGGTCTCTGGATCTGCAGTAGGATTCTTGAAGAGGAACTTGTGAGAGTCAGGTACTCTGTAATACCTATCAGGTTTTCTGGAAGCTGGAGGTAAGGTGTCTGGGGAAAGGCTAGATTCCAAGAAAGCATCATCAACAATGTCCAGAACAGGAGGGATAGCTAAAGGCCTGTGTTGAGGAAGGAGTAAGAATTCCCTAAGCCTCTTTTTGGAGTCAGAGTAATCCTGGCTTTCCCAGCGGAAATGATCCCTAAGAGTGTGCAAGGTTTCACCAAAAGAAAAATCTTCTGGAGGGGAAGCAGAGGGAATGGAATCCTCTGCATCAGAATCCTCATAGGTAAATAAGGGCAAATCCTAGTAATCAGAAGGAACAGAAATATCAGATTCCTGATCAGAAGAAACAGAAGGAAAATCACTTCTAGGTCTCTTAGAGGGGGAAGGCTGGCTTCCCCTAATTAAGGTAATAAGGTCCTCAGCCATTCTAAGTATTTGTTTTTAGGCATATGGGCCTGAGCATGCGGTTTGGACATCTGCTTTCTAGGCGTGGTGCGAGTGTTAGGCCTGGATGAAGAAGATGGCATCGGTTTAAAATGTAAGTCTGTAGGCCTGAATACACCCTCAGAAGCCGGTGCCTGCAAGGCGGCTCCGGACCCATCCAAGGTAGAGACAGCCGCAGGCTCCATAGTCGAAGAAGCATCTCGCGGCATATCGGACTCCAAATGGGTCTCAGTAGAGGCCTGCAAGTCTGAAGTAGTGGGTATCAGGGGCTGCGAAAGCACCTCATTGAGTACCGGCGGACTGGTGACTAGCTTAACGGAAGCGTCATCGGCAGTTTTGGACCTATGCAGTCTGTCTCTGTCTTTATCCTTACGTTTTTTCGGAAGATCGGTAGTCGGGTGGCTTAATGAAGCCATTTCAGAGTACAGATACAGAGTACCAAAATAATTTGCTGCAAAGACAGCCCGACGATGAATAGTTTGGGGGTTGAACACGGCACAAAACCAACAATGAGGAACGTTGTGGTCTGGGCCTAAGCAAGGAATGCAGTAGGAATGGAAATCTTTATGAGGTATTTGCTTTCCACAGGTAAGATAATTGTTAACTTTTACTGACATCGGTTGGAGCAAGAAAAAAAGATCCCCAATGGGGTACTTATCTTTTTGAAAACTTCGGTTCTGAAACTCAAAAACAAAAGTTTCAGGAGTCGGCCAACCGGCACTTGTGCACTGCTTCTTCTTCGGGCACCGCACAGCAAGAAAGACTGATGTAATGGCATCGGCTGTATGTTTTATACCCCCGATGACCTGACGTCATGGAAGAAGAGACAGCATCCGACGCAGGAACCCAAGACTCCAGTATTCAGGCCGGCTGAGGGCTACCAGCAGGCAGATAACCCAAATGTGATGACTGCAACAGTGAAACACGAAGAACATCAATATACTGAAAATGTTAGTTTATATCCCACTATACCAGAAATATTGTTAGTTTGTCTGCAATTATGACAAAAGCAATACTTTCATATGTACTTCAAAAACCAAGTGACTACCTGTTGCATAACATTACGTAAAACCTTAGATTAAAATTCTCTGATATTTGAGTTGCACAATTTGAGAGAGAAAGTATTAATTATACCAATAAATACAAGTTTTCATATTTCTGTAACTATGCCAATAAACATGAGGAGCTTCTTTTTGTCATGCAATAGCTTATATCTGGTTAACAAAAAAAGTTCTAACAATACATGTCTAGGTTGGGTAGTTTTCAATATATGAAAATGTATTTTTGACAGTTTAAAACAATATAAATTTGGGCTTTGTGTGCATTATAATATATTACAATATTTATGGAAATAAATATGAATGAACTGTCACTGGAAAGTATACTTCTTACTTGCAGCATTGCTATCTGTACAGTTGAAATAGCTTTTATTATTGACATTTGTTTTTCTTACGCTTTTAAGTTAATGCAAGATGTGTATAGGCTGCTAGAGGTGTGACATTCCATATCACATAGGTGTTAATGAGTTAAACCATGACTATGAAGTGTTTAAGTGTATACTAGCTAAAAGAAGGGTAAATCCATCCATCCATCCTCAACCCCTTTTCCCATCTTGCACGAGGTCGGGGTGTCACTTCAGCAGTGACAATCATCTTGAGGCAAGGTTTACAGTGCTGGGTGGCTAGCCCTGCCATGGTAGTTCATTCGTAACTCACTCGCGCAGACACACTCACCTATGGCCAATTTAGTGTCTCCAATCCACCTACTGCATGTCTTTGGAATGTGGAAGGAAATCGAACACTTGGAAGAAACCCACATGACCACAGGGAGGACATACAGACTCTGCACAGAAGGCACCCCAGATGAGAATTGAACCGGAGGACCTCTTGCTGTGAAGTGACAACACTAAATACTGCACCAAGATGGCCACCTAAAAAAGAATGGTAAATGTGTCACCAAAATTGATCAATACGGTTTTGTGGGAGGCAAATATTTGACAGCATTAAGAGAATAACAATGATCTAGACGGAAATAGAATGCAAGAAAATATCACTGTTGCTGGTGGGTCTTGATGAAAAGTATTCCACAGAGTAAGCTATAATTTTATGAGTAAGGGAATGGAATGCTTTGCATTCCCAGATACAGCAAGGTTAATTAAGATATATGAAAGACTGGAGGCAAGAAGTAAAGCCGAAGGGTTCCCCTCTGATAAGGTGTGCTTGAACAGAGGTACCAGGCTGGGGTGCCCTCTCTCCCCTTTGTTATTAGCTTTATATTTAGAGCCATTTGCAAATAAAATAAGTGACTCAAATATAAGGATAGCATTGGTATGGCAATCAAGAGGAGATGACTCTATATGCAGATATTACTTTGTACCTGATAAATTCAGAAAAAAAGGCATCACAGTGCTGTAGAAAATTTTGAGATGGTTTCAAGCATTTTGGGGAAATAAAATTAAAAAGGATGAAACAAAGGCTACAGCCATAAATTATGCACCCAGACATGAACTGGTTTCATCAATACCTATATTTATAAGGAACCAATAAGATGAAGTATTTAGGAGTAGAATTTAAAGAAGCTCCTGTTATGGCAGCTACAGATATGTGGGAATAGACCAAATAAAAGAGGACATAAACTGAGAAACTGGAAGTTCTTGTTTATGGATAGTAAGATACAAGCAGTAAAAATGTTTTAGTTTTTATATAGGGGGTCAGACATATTTTTATCAACCAGATGGGAAGTTGGGGACCTGATCTGAAAGGATATTTTAGAGCTACACAATTGAGGCTCACATAAACACAAGCAGAATCTTATCTTTCAAAATGGAAAGGGATGGTGACAAAAACAGTGGGGCCATTTCAAGAAATAAGGATTGAGTGGGATTTTGATCCAGACAGAATGTTATATTCACAAAGCAGCAGAAAGTATTCCAGGAACTAAGTCAACAAGAGAATAAAGAAGAGAGATTTTGCCAGTAAGGGTGACTGCAAGTAGGGGTACAAAAATCGAAAGAGGGGGTTGGAATTTACTGGAGAAAACTGGCAAACGAACCAAAGTACTGGAAGCAAATTACTAGAGAGGGAAAGGTAATAGAGTGGGATGAGACACAGATGATGTTTGGACTACAAACTACCTTTCATACCAGGGATTGAGATCATAGTATCAGCAAACAGAAAGGGATAAGGGAATCTTAAGTGAAAGGGCAGCTCTGGAAGTTTTTTAGTTGACTATAGAAAAGAAGCTGCTGTTAAAGGGGAAATTCATGCAGCATATAAAATACTGCATAACTAAGAATTAAACAGAGGAGTTTTGAAAAGCTTGTGAAGACAGACTGGAGAAAATTTTAAAAATAACAAATCGGCAGACATATTTATTGCTCCCATGTATGCAACAACTTCCAGAAGGTTTAGTATCTTTGCTTGGAAGCATTTGCATGGGTATTTTTATACTCCGAGCAGACTTCAAAGATTTTTTTTTCCAGTAGATAGCAAATGTCGATGGTGTGATGAGGAAGAAAGAGGTAACTGGGAATATATCTGATGAGTGTAATGAATTGGTAGATTTAAAAAAAAAAAATCCCAACAGAATGTAAGAAACAGTGTGAGCAAATGGCTACAACTAGAAATATGAATTTTCTACCTGAGACACAAGATCTGAATTGCCTAGACAAAGTAAGAGCTTATTAAGTTTAACTCTGTTAGCTGCCAAAACACATGGAAGTCAAAGTATTAAATATTACAAAAAAAGATAAAAGAACTGGAAGAGCGATCTTTAGAAAAAGGAAGGAGCAAATTACATAGAAATAAATGAAAATTGTGGGAACAATATATGCAGCATAATGTGGAGGAGTAAGGTTTAAGTGAAAGCAGGAATTCAGCTATTTGTGTAATGCTTGACTGATAGTAGATACAAAGAAAGAAAGAAAGAAAAAATATATGTGAATAATAACGTATGGAAATGTGTCAACATTATTTGTTTTTTTGTTAATATATGTTTGCCAGTGTCTTAAGTGCTAATTTAATAAAGGTGTTAAAAAGTTACTACACAAGGAAAATTTCCGAACAATATAACAAATGCAGAGTGCTAAAGGAAAAATAAAATGGTACTTGGGGATTCTGCACAAGTTTATAAAGGTCACTGCTAAACAATTATTTTTGAAAACAATTATACAAAAGTTTTAAAGCAATGACTTGCGCAACACAAAATAGAAAGAGTTGTAATCTATCTTAAGCAGCAAAGGACAAGAAAAAAATTCCAGATATCCCATAGATTTACTGCATTTTAGTAATTTATGATTACCTGTATAAAACAGAGTAATAAGGATACTAAGAAACACACATGTGAAATTACTTATGGAAAACTTTGGTATGCCAAGGTTAGAGGAAGTTGAGGCTCAATAAAGAAAAACTAAGATCGGAAGAGAAGAAATTTTAAAAAGTTATATAAACAAACAACAAATTATCCAAGAGAAGGTAGTATTCTTGTGGAAATTTGGAAGTCAGGAGGGAAGACAGTGAAAATCAAAGTCTAAAATAAATTTATTTGAAGTATTAAATATTAAAGATATAAAAGAACTGGAAGAGGGGTCTTTAGAAAAGGGAAGGAACAAATTGCATATAAATAAATGGACATTGTAAAAATAATACATGCAGAATAATGTTCAGGAGGAGGAAAAGTGAGGTTCCAGGGAAGGCAGGAAATGAAACAGTTTATGTAATGATGGACTGAGGATAATGGAAAAAATGTTAATATGGTTTGTTTTCTTTTCTGTCAATGTATGTTTGCCTCTGTTTTAACTGATAATTTAATTAAGGTGTTTAAAAAAAAAAAGTCATTTTGTGGAGGGGATCTGATAATATTAACAGACCAATGATGATCCAGAGGGAAGAGTGTAAGAAAATGCCACTATTATTGTTGAGTCTTGATACACAGAAAGCAGGCAACAGTGTCAGCTTTTTTTTTTTTTTTTTTTTTTGAGTAGGGTAATGGTAGCATTTGAGTTCCATGATGGAATGAGGAGGTTATTATGGAGGACATTTGAAAGGTCAGAGGCAAGAAGTAAAATGGGAGGGCTCCTTTATGACAAATTGTGTCTGAGAATTGGAATCATTGCACTGACTGTGCATTCCATATCCTAGCACCTAAACTATGGGATTCTATTACTCTCTCAATAAGAGACAACCAATAGTACTCAGACTTCCGATAACAGCTCAAGAGACACCTCTTCACCCAAACAGAGTACAGCCACACTCACAGCGATCCCACTGCATGAACCCTGCAGCTCTCACACACCCCTTCCTACCTCCCTCTTCTCTCTGTATCTCTTATATTTCCCTCTCCTTTCTACTTCTCTTTCCTCTTCATGACTCTCTCTCCAGTTTTCGGTCTTCTTCCCTTGGTATCTTTTCCTGCAGGTATTCACACTCATCTCTTTTAATGTCTTCATATCTCTCTGTATAATGATATGCTGCTATCCCTGTAACATAAGCCAGCTTAGTCATTATGGCTACATATTACCCAAAAGCTCTGCTAAGCATAATTCCATTTTCCATCCATGTTTTGACATTGTAAACTGCTTCTTGAACTAAATGTTGTAACATATTCTTGCATCTGTGAATATGTATGCTTTTCAGCATATCCTTGCATCCATAAATATGTTTTATTTCTTATTTTATCCAATTCACCCAGGCTGTGCCTGCAAATGGTCCAATGAGATCTGTGCACTGCCCCAGCAAACACAATTAAATAAATAAAAATGTACTCGTCCCCCACTGTTACTTGCTTTATATCTAGAGCCGTTAGCAAAGAAAAGAATTTGCAAATTCATGTATATAGCTGATGTGGGAAACAAGAAAGGGTAGCCTTATTTGCAGATATTTTGTATTTGATAAATCCAAAAAAGAACACTCCAGTTTTGTGGAACATACGGAATCAGCTTCAAGTCTTTTCAGTAAAAATAAATTAAAAAAAAAAAAATCATAGCAGTAAACTATGCACTCAAGTATCAATTGGTTCAGCATTACCCATACTTACAAGAACACTGTAAGACAAAGTATTTAGGTGTATGGATAAAAAAGGTTTCTGTTACGGTAGCGAAGGATATGTGGGAACAGACTGAACATATGAAAATGGAAGCGTGATTATATGTATAATAAGATACAATCAGTGAAAATGTTTTAGCTCCTTTTTTCTTAAAAATAGGTCAGGTTTATTTTTTTATCAGCCAGTGGAAAAGGTGTGATTGATAAATAATAAAACTGAAATAATTTATTTGGGAGAGGAAGACAACAAAAGTTAAGAGGATAAGTTGATTCTCCCCATAGATCAAGGTAATTTAGGATTACTAGATTTGAAGGGTACTTTAAAAAGCTATGCTGCTAAGGTTCATACACACAGAACTCAAGCAAAGACTTATAAATCAAAATGCAAAAGAATGAATATGAAACAGGAGGGGAGGGATTCAAGACACAATGAGAAATTAAAATTTTTGGATGGAAGTCCTTAAGAACAGTAACAACCATATAGAATATATTTGTAAAGTGGCAGAAAGTTTTCTAAGAATTAAGCAAGTGTGGAAATGGAGAAAGAAAAGGTCTCCATCAGGGATGTCTGCAAGTAGGAATCTAGGAACAAAAAGTGAGAGGGGGCTGTGATGTACTAGAGGAAATAAAAGGAACAAAGACATTGGTCGCAAATAACAGGAAGGTTAACAGTAGGATGAGGCTAAACAAGATTTTGGATTACAGGTTAAAGACTGCCTTCCTCATCAGAGATTGATAGCATAATATAGGCAAAGGGAAAAGGACAGTGGGACTGTGCTAGATGACAACAAAAGATGTGGCTTAAATGGATAATTACTAGGGTGCATAAAATACTGAAAAGTTATAAAAATCAATCAGATTATTTTAGAAAATATTAAGAAAACAGACAGAAAGATAAATTATAAAGGAAAAACAGGAAGAAATCTGCAGTGCTCCCACGTAGGCAACAAAGCCCATAAGCTACAGTATTTTTTGCATGAAAGCGTTTGCAAAGGTATTTTGATACTCCAAGGAAACTTCAGAAGATTTTTCTTTGGGTCGATAGTAAATACTGCAGTCTGATAGAGAAGATGCTAGAAATTGGGAATACGCATTTTGGGATTAAAAGATGGCAGATTACATGGCTAAGAAAGATAGGATCCATTTTGTCTAAATTCTGCTGTAATAAACAGTTTCGATTTATGAAACCCGATACTACAGTTCAGGAGTAGTGCTGTTTAGGGCAGGGGTCTGCAACCTGCTGCTCAGGAGCCACATACGGGGTCTTCCACCCTTCTGCAGTGGCTCCCTGTAGCTTTGAAAAATAATAGCGACTCTGCGCTCAACACACACACATATATTAAGAGTGACTGAGTGATGGATTTTAAATATTGCTCTTATAAACTTGCTAGAATAACATGGTTTCTGTTAGCATGCATTACACACACACACACACACACACACACACACACACACACACACACACACACACACACACACACACACACACAGCAACAACTCCTGAAATGTTTCTATACCTCAACACCATACCTCTGAAACTCTTACCACAAGAAATCTGGACAGAGCCACACAAAGGGGGAAGAAAGGAAGAAAAATAGTGACAGACTTTAACTATTGCTGTTATAAACTTAGAAACCTGCTCGAATAACAGTTTCTTTTAACATGCATTTTATACACACACACACAAATACCTCCTAACTGTTAAGATTTGTGCAGAATGTCCTGATTTTTGCCTCATATTTTGGTCTGTTTCTCATAGAATTGTGTTTTTTCTGGCAAATCATTGAGGTCTGAAGTAAGAAAATATAGACAGATGTTTGAGTTTCAGACTTCAGAAAATTCATGCTAATGCATAACCTGTCATTTTATCAACTTTCTAAGTTTGTAAGAGCAATATTTAAAAAGTGTCTCTAAATTTGGGCCTTTGTCCTCCCATTATTTATGGCTTTGTCCAGATTTCTTTCAAGAGGTTGAGAGGTATGAGTCACACGCGCACGCATACACACACACACACACACACACACACACACACACACACACACAGCGACTGAGCGATCCCAATATAAATCTCAACAAAGGAACAAAAATAAGGGATGGATTTTAAATATTGCTCTTATAAACATAGTTCTTTTATATGAATGAGTTTAAGTACTTGGGATTAACAGTTCAGAGTAATGGTGAGTGTGGAAGAGAGGTGAAGAAGAGAGCACAGGCAGGATGGACTGAGTGGAGAAGAGTGTCAGGAGTGATTTGTGACAGATGAGTACCAGTAAGAGTGAAAGGGAAGGTCTACAAGGGGGTAGTGAGACCAGCTATGTTATACGGGTTGGAGACAGTGGCATTGACAATAAGGCAGGAGTCTGAGCTTGACGTGGCAGAGTTGAAGATGTTAAGATTTGCACTGGGTGTGACGAGGATGGACAGGATTAGGAAAAAGTATATTAGAGGGTCAGCCCAGGTTGGAAGGTTTGGAGACAAAGCCAGAGAGGCAAGATTACGTTGGTTTGGACATGTGCTGAGGAGGGATGCAGAGTATATTGGGAAAAAGATGCTAAGGATGAAGCTGCCAGGTAACAGGAAAAGAGGAAGGTCTAAGATAAGGTTTATGGATATGGTGAGAGAGGACATGCAGGCGGTTGGTGTGACAGAGCAAGATGCAGAGGACAGGAAGAAATGGAAACAGTTGATCTGCTGTGGCGACCCCTAACAGGAGCAGCCAAAAGAAGAAGACAATAACTATATATAAAACTTTATACGTTATGTTATTTTCATTTTAGAGGTCGAATAGGTTTTGTGGCTCCAAATGAATTTTATTTGGTGAGAGAGGGGCCATAATGGCTCTTTTGATAGTGAAGGTTGCAGAACCCTGGTTTAGGGGAAGACAAGGACTAAGCAATGTGTGTAATTGTCAGAGTGAATGAAAACTGTTAAAAAGAAAACATTTATCTATACTGCAAGACAATGACAACTGGAGTTGTTATTAAAGTTTGTTTTCTATTAATGTATGTGAATTTATGCTGCAGCTTAAATTGCGAAACCTTAACTGTTTACAGAAAAGAAATCTATTCAAAACTGGGGTCTTCAGAAGGGTACACTGTCAAATCCTCCCCAGTGTCATATCTTAGACACCTTTATTAAATTATCACTATGACATAGACAAATATACAGAAAAGAAACCAAACCATATTACCATTTTTTCCATATACATTGTATATCACAATTTTTTTTGTAATTATCAAAGATTACATAAATTGCTGAGTTCCTTCTTTTCCTTAAGCCTCTCTCCTCCTTACTCATAGAATATTCCGGATGGTGGTTGTTATTCTCTAAGGATCTGCATCCAAAATCCCACTCTATTTCCACCCTACTCCATCATCATCATTATCCCTTTGAATTTTGAATTATAACCTACTGACTGTGCTATGGATATGAGCACTAACTGTGTAGCTCTAAAATATCAATTCAGATCAGGTAGTCATAAACTACCTGGTTCTATTAGAATGATCAGCTTAGGCCAGTTAACTCTAGCTCTTATCCACTTTATTATTGTGCACAACTTCTCCTCTAGTTGACAAAATATGCCTGACCCATATATAAAAATAAAGAAATTAAAAACATTTTTCACTACTTTTATCTTACTATCCACATCTATAAACAAGAGCTTCCAGTTTCACAGTTTTTATATTATCTTTGGTTTAGTCTCTTCCCACATATCCTTAGCTGCCATAGCAGAAGCCATCTTTAACCCATACTCCTAAATATTTCATCTGATGTCCCCATAAATATGGCCACTGCAGAACCAGATCATGTGTGGCTACATAATTTACAACTACAACCTTTGTTTTATCTTCATTAATTTTAGATCCCGAAAAGACTTGAGACTGTCTCAAAAAGTTCCACAACACCGAGCTGTCCTTTTTTTGGATTTATTTATTTTATTTTACATTTGTTGACCGAGATAATCCGACTGGATACATGTCCATTTTCAGCGGAGGCCCAGGGAGAAAAGATCCAACATAGATACATTAGAAGAATGTTACATATAGTAAAATATTTGTGAGGAAAACAATTTTACAGACTTCTACAAACATCCTAGATATAGCTACAACAAATACAGAAATTCTATTACAAACTTTTTCAAACATGCTAGCTTAAGATATGACAAATACCGATTATGAGTTTAGTTTCTATCCATTGATCCTATTTGGGTTACAGGCCCCTTACCTCAGGTGAACATTTACAAAATGATTTAAAGGCGTCTATTTATGGTCAGATTCAGTCAAACAAGTATAGAGCTACATTAATTCCATAATTAAAAGGTTTAGCTTCTTTACTAGGGTGAGCCAGAGGAAATGTATACCCTGGTTTAAAGGAAAAGAACTAATCAGGGCTAGAGCATGGACAAAGCCAATGTGACTTGAAATGAAGTTTTAGACTCTTCTTGAATTGGGCTAAGGAGGTAGTAAGAGTAAGGTTGGGCGAGAGAGAGTTCTTTATTTTACCTATGGCACTGGCAAACAGTGAATCACCCCCTGAATTATAGGATTTGTTTGTTTGGACAAGCAGCCTATTTGATGAGCGAAGAGAGCCTAGACTGGTGTAAGGAATGATTATATTTTTCAGTGCAGGGGTGCTGTCAGGGTGTTTGAGAATTTTAAATGCTTCTTTAAGTTGGTTTAGCTGGAGAAGGCTTGGCAGTTCTATCCAGCCAAGGTTTTTTAGGTTAAGGCAGTGGTGTGTCCTATAGGGCATGCCAGTTGCAAATATGGCGATATGATTATAGCAACTAGAGAGTTTGTTAAGGTCAGATTTGTTAAGGTTGGTAAGCACGGGAGAGGCATAAAGAAGGGTAGAGCGAAGATGCGAGCGGGCAATAGTTGCTTTAGCCATTGGAGGTAGGAAAGATTTTATCCTATAAAGTGACCCAAGTTTCTTGTTTACCGATTTAATGGTTTGGTTAATATGCATGTCAAATCTAAGATTGTTGTCAATAGTTACTCCTAAAAGTTTTGTGTAGGGATCTGGGGAGATGATAATGCCATTGTTAGATTTTATGGTAATGGATGTTGTAAAGGATTTACGGGTTGGGGAGAAGAGTAGTAGTTTGGTTTTGTTTGGGTTTAAGATTAGGTGATGATCAGAGATCCAGTTTTCAACTATGGCAAATGTATGCTGGGTTGTTGATAGTAGGTTTATTGGAGAGGTGTCAGAACATACTAGTGTAAAGTCATCTGCATACTGAATGCAGGTAGCATCTGGAATGAATGTATGGAGGTCATTAATAAAGACTGAAAAGAGAAGAGGTCCTAATATGGAGCCTTGAGGAACTCCTATGGCATTAGGTAACAGCCAGGAGAGCTTGTTCTGTCACAGCACTGCTTGTTGTCTACCAGTGAGGTAGGCATGTAACCATTGGAGAGCTTGGTTATCTAAGGATAAGGTTTTCAGAGTGTGGATGAGTAGCTGATGGTTAACTACATTGAAGGCTTTGGACAGGTCCAGAAAGAGGGCTGAAGATATTTTGTTGTTATTCCAGTTTTGGTTAATCACATTGGTAAAAGAGAGGAGGGCAGTAGATGTACTGTGGTGGGGTCTAAATCCATGTTGTGAGTTGGTCAGGAGTTTATTCTGGATGAGATAGTATAGGTATAGAAGTTGTTTGTGCACACACTTCTCCATGATTTTGGCAAGTGGTGACAATATGGCTATCGTTCTATAGTTAGATAGTTCTGTAGATGTGCTACCTTTATGGAGTGGTATAACGTAGGATATTTTCCAGATTGAGGGTTGGTGGCTTCTGTTATGGTTCGACTGATTAGGATTGAGATGGGGAATGCTATAGCATCTGCAGCTTTTTGCAGGTATTCAGCTGGGAGAAGGTCTGCTGAGAGGGTAGTTGGCTTTAGTTTTTTCAGTAAGGATCGGATGAAAGATGTGGAGACTGGTTGGAGGTTAAAGGAGAGTAGCGAGATGGGTATAGGATCATTTACTGAAGAGAAACTAGTAGTTAGTTGGTTGGCCAAGGACTGGATAGTCTCGGTAAATAAACTATTAAAGGTATTTGCCACTTCTTCTGAGCTTTTATGACAGAATGCTGCTGGGATAGGAGTAAAGGACTGACCTGGGTGGAGAAGATTATTTATACCTGCCCAAAACTTTTGAGGGTTATTTTGATGTTTCTGTTGTAGATGGCAGTAATAGTTTTTTTTTTGTCAAGTATGATGGCTTTTTTAGTCACAGTCCTTAGCTGCTGGAAATTAATATGATCTAGGGGGGCTTTAGTAGTATGCCACTTGGTCCATGCTTTATTTCTGAGTATGATTTTAGATTTGGGAGTCTTCTGAAAGCCATGGGGCGATTTTTGTTTTAGTTCTGATTGACCGTTTTGGAGCATGAGAATCAAGTATGTTTAGGAATTTAGTATTAAAATACACTACTGCCTCATCAAGGGGAAGGTGTTTTAGATCTGACCAATTACATAATTTGAGTTTGGTTTGGAATTTTGTGGGGTCAAAATTCTTCTTGCTTCTGACAGACCTATAGGTGGGCAGTTGAGTGCTGACTGTCTTGTATTTAATTATGTATGTGATGAGATGGTCACTAAGGTCATTGCGGAGGGTCCCTGACATGTACATATAGGGATGACTATTGATAAGTATCCAGTCTAGGACACTCTCTTTTTGGTTAGGTTTACCTATTCTGGTGGAGGAAGATATGGTCTGTGAGAATCCATGGAGGTTAATATGGGTGGAGAAGGAGTCTGATGAACATGAGTTCCAGTCAATATTAACATCCCCCAGAACAATAGTTTCTTGAGGGTAGTTGGTAGATTTCCAATTAAGAATGTCCTCCAGAGTGTCAGAGTTGTTGCCAGGGGGGGCTGTAAATACCAATTATTTTTACACTTTTGTGTATATTAAGTTGTAGTTTGATAGACAGTATTTCAGCATTGGAGATTCGGGGTGGTTGAATGGGGTCGACTGTGACATTAAGTGTGCTTTTATATAGCACAGCTACCCCACCTCCCTTTCCATTAGTGCGATCAGCCCTGAGTATATTATACCCAGGTGGCAAGATCTCATTAACTTTGGTTGATGGCTTTAGCCAGGTTTCTGTTAGACACAGTATGTCAGGGAGGTAGGTTGCTAATAGGGCATGCAGGTTATGTACCTTGTTGTTTAGGCTTCTTATATTTAGGTGGCAGGACAGGAGGGAGTTAGAAGGCCTGAGCATAGATGGTGGGCTAGTAGAGCTTGGGGCAGAGGATGGGCCTGGGTTAGGATGGATGTCTCCATCCTTAGTTATATTTTTTCGTACGTTAGCTAATAACTTCATGAGTTTATATAACAGCTTTTGGTAGTATTCAGATTTAGGGTGAACTTGTTTTGACTTAAGATAAAGGTTGCTTGGGGTTGTTGTCTTAGAGGCTGGATAGTAAGTAGAGTGTTCTGCAATAAATGGGGCTAAGGGGGTACTGGTTTGGTATTTAGGGTAGTGGAAGCCTGAGCATTGCTGGTCTTCATACCTGGTAAGGAGGTATGGTATAATTATAAGGGGTAGGATGAGACATAGGGTCTTGAGTTTTACCTTTAAAATAGTGGGTGAGATGGTATTCATTGCCATAGAGGGTTATTAATGGTTAAATTGGTAAATAGTGGAAGGGGAAAGGGGGGGGCTAATATTCAGGCAGTGCCTTTATAAGGCTAGGATATGGAGGGGGTGTGGCTTTATTATTATAAATGTAGCACTACTGAGGGCGGGTGGGATATGGGGGCAGGGTGGGGCGCGGAGAGAGCCCAAGCGCAGCGAGGGTGAGCAGAGTGGGGCTAAACCAACACCAAACTTTCCAAGGGCCAGTGAATACAAAGTAAGTGTTTAGTGGAACTTGTTATACTTCTATGTAGTTCACCAAGCATGTAATTATTCCATCTCCCTGCTGTTAAGGTAAACTGCTATATACGCTAGAGCTATCTAGGGGAGTTGTTTTAATTAGTTAGGATTATGTGGTATACTGCCATACTTTGAACTCAGTACGCTTGCTTTAAATTTTTTATTTTAAAGTATCTAAGTATTAATCTTGGCAGCCTTTAATATTTGTAGTGGCAGGGATGGATTAAGCTTGTCTGTACACTTGTGGAGGGTATAGAGACCTTTATCATGTACTAAATAAAGTCATCTGCAAACTGAGGCAACTTGTCTTGATTATCATACCAATTATATCCTCACATTTCTGAGTCTTTTTTTGTCAATGGTTCTAAATATAAAGCAAATAAAGGGGAAAGAGGAACCCCTGCCTGGTTCATCTGTTCAAGCCCAACATATCAGACATGAACCCTCCCACTTTAATTCTTGCATCTGATCCTTCATATATCCTAATTAACCTGTTTATTTTATCAGGGCATGCAAATACTTGCACTCTTTCGAATGACCTATCTGCATCAAGATCCACCAACAATAGCAGTATTTTCTTACATTCTGCATCCATTTGGATCATCAGTGTTCTATTAATGTTGACAAATATTTGTCTCCTCTCCACAAAACCACACTGATCCATGTCTATCAATTTTGGCAACACCTTTGCCATTTTTTCAGTCAATGCAGACATAAAATTGAAATTGCTCTGTATAAAGCTGGGTCTGATGGGTCCTTACAGTCCTTAGGTAATACAGTCACCACAGTTTTCTTCCAAGAAGTTGGAGTGTTTCCTCCTTTTAAAATACTTTTAAAATCTTCCAGATCTTTGTCACATTCTTCACTTCTAATTTCCAGACTTTCCCACGAATACCATATGTTCCAGGAGACTTTCCTGAAGACTGGTTATACATCACATTTTTTATCTAATTCTCCATTTTGACTGTTAGTTGTTGAGCCTCATCTACCTCTAACCTTCTCATGATTAAGTCTTCCATAAATATTTACATTAGTATTTTTTTGGATTACCAGATTTCACTGCTTTACACAAATTTTCATCAATTTGTGAAATAGCTCTAAACAGAAAGGATCTCTGATTATTTTTGTTACAGGCTCCAATGTTTGACAACCCTTTCTACTTTCTGCCCAAGCCATTGTGCTAAAAGTTTTACTAGCAATATTTCTAAACTCATGCATATTATCCAGATTCTGCTATATTTTCACTAATACTCTGCATTTGCATATCATCTGTGAGGTACTCCTTATTTTGGAGCCCCTCCAAGTATGATTACGTCTTAACCATATTCCTTTTTTATTTCTACCCTGTTTTTAAATTCCATTTTCCTTTTACCCGACTCACTACAGATATTTACATCTTCCCTAATAACTATGCAATAATTTCCACTATGCATTCCTTAAATTCCTCTCTTTATAACAAGTAGGTGGGAAAGCACCAATGGCGCAATTTTGCTTCATTACCCTGCATGTTCATCTTAGTTTTATTGGTGCATGATCAGAAATAGTTAATATGTGTTGAATCTTCGAATTAAATGCAAATGTTGCTGTGAACTATAATTTCTGTCTAGTGTAATCCAGTTATTTTACCTTGGGGAATAATATGTAAATTCAGTCAGAGCTCCTACTACTGAATTCACATCTTCTATACCAATTCACATCTTCCATACTACATATTTTCTTAAGTTTCTTCAGAATATATCCCCTTTTATTATATTTTACCTTCATGATCCTCTGATACAGCCCCAGCATTGCAAATCAAGTTCCAGTTCCCATCTATAAGTAATATTCCCTGCTGAAAGTTGATTATTTCTCCCAAAAGTTTCATAAACTCCATAACTGTACTTTTTGGTAGAATATACATACATGCCAGCATAATACTTTCCCTTGCCAATAGCCCCTTAGAAAAAAAATGTCAGATTTTTGGTAGTACCACTATTGGAGACCTCCTTGCAATTGGTACAATTACCCCTCTCTACCTCTAGCCATGAGATTCTGTTAAATGTCCATCCTAACATCCCATTCTTGGACAAATTCTCATGTTCATTTCTTTCCAAATGCGTCTCTTGCAGCACTATTTGCACACTGCATTTCTTAACATCATTCACTACTCTCTCCTTTTTTGTCTATACCTGTCAGGTCACTTGCATTCCAAGATAATATGCAGAGAAAAGCCATTATGATAAAACACTATTGTTCCCACCTATTATATATGAGTTTTTTTCAATGTGTACTTCCAGTTTTGATGTTGCATGTATACACTAATGTTTGGGAGGCTGATATCTTGTGCAATTATCTGTTTTCATTTCCCTCTGAATCTGTGTCACATTTTTCAAGACTTTTTATCTTAAGGAAAACTCTCAAACAAAAAATGCATTTTCAAAACACCCTCACTCCCTTATTAACTTAGAATGAACACACAACTATGTCCATCTTCAAAAAAGAAATGTAATCCTCCAGATAGGAGGAATTGCTCCAAATTGATAGGTGCACCCACAAGAATTGCCTAACTTAAAATGAAGGTTATACATACTAAAGAGTATACAACAGCATGTGCTGCCACTTAGTGATTGCTGTTTGTTCTTTTCTTATCTCTATTAACCTCCAAGATGTAAAAAAACAGCTTGTATGCTTTCAGACATCATTAACTTGTGCATAAAACTAAATTATACCATGTCTTATTTAATGCATTGAAGTATTAAGGCTGCTAGGGAGGCTTTTATCTCTTCTTCATTCCTATAACTTCAAAGTATTTTTTACAGAACTGCTTGCCATTGTACCTTTTGCACTTCCCTCAGCAAGGAATGCTCACAACTCTCAAGATTAATTGCTTGCACCTGCCAATAGCTCCTCTCCATGGAAAAGTACTCACCAATGAATCTTTGTAAATTTCACTTAAAACAGAATGTACATTTCCCTTCAGCTGCAGACATGACTCACTGAACATTTGCTAATAGAAAACAAGCTAATATCTTTGTATATGTAAGAAACTTGGCATTTGTCATGGATTTCATGATTTTGTCTTATTTATAAAGCCTACCTGCTTATAAAAACACTTGTTTATAGCTTAAGCCAAATACATTAATCTAGACAGTCACCTTAGAAAAAACAGAAAATATCATGTAAACAGTGAACTTTCACATCACAACACAACAACCCAAAATCACAGAATATTAACTTTAAACTTGCTTTTGTCCAGCTTTTCTTCTCTTGTTGCTCAGTAAAGCCTGTATTTCTTACAACTAAAAAAGTAACCATTTACTTTATTTTTAACACATACAACAGTCACCAAAAACACTCCCATCATATTTAAAATACCCCTGACTACACACTATACAAAACTGCTTTATTGTATACAACATACAGTTGATATCATGATGCATTTTAAATACTAATGAGAGAAAAATGTTTTACTTATTGTTACCTTTCCCCCTTTTAGTGTCAATCAAAACATTCATGACAAAGTAGGGTACATGCTTTTCAGCCCACCCACAATTTTAACAAAGTAAACAAAAGTACAGTCTTTTTCAGACTTTTTTTCTTGCAAATAAATATTTTATAAATGTGATTGATGCACTATAGTCTTCCATTTACTCACTAATTTCAGTGTTGGTAGTCTTCCTCCTGTTCATCTCCACCTCCTAACACCAGACTCTGGTTCAAGTCGAAGGTAGTCCTGATTCTTCTTGTCATCTCCTGAGCCTGTTTTCTGACTTTCAAGCATTTTACTTTAGAAAAACTGGAAAATGTTTCATTAGCAAAGTCTTTCTATGAACCTTACCATCATAAGTATATGAAGCAGTCTCTTCCTTATGCTTGCTGCCTCACTTTTTGTTTGCTAAACTTTATTTCCTCCTTACCCTGTTGTGCATCAAAAATGTTTTTGATCCTCCAGGAAAATAGCAGCTTGAATCTCATACTTGCCTCTCAACATTGCCTGATTGCTGGAACAAATTTGCTACTCTTCTGCCTGTTGTACAGCGAGTAATCATTTTCTATATTCTGTTATCTCCACTTTTTAATACTTTTCTCTTCTGCAACAGTTTGGTCAGGCTCAACTTTCTGCTCGTCTGACTGCATCTTTACAAATACGGGTATATACAGAGGGATGCAAGAATGCTCATCGGATACCTGGTACATGACTCTATGGAGGCCTATGCTCCCCAACCACTAAGGTGAGAAGATGAACAGGCTAAATTTTCAGACTGATGGCATTCCATGCTGAATGCCAGCGTCTGTACAAAGTCTAAGGATTTATCTGTAGCATAGCAATTATGTCTTGACATCCCTGATAATGTTGGACCATCAACTTCAAATTTCATCATGATGAATAGAGACCAGAGAGGACATATCCAAATGCATTGTAGGTTCAAATGCATCTCCCACTGACCTGGAACTAAAGGCGGAAGAGTGGACTCCTATTTCAATCTGAGGTTTTACCAGAGTCCTTATCTCCTAGTCCAGATGCTTTGACACAGGGGGACTGCAGAGTCAGCAAGAGAACCTAACTGAAGCAGTAGTAGGGTGACTAGAGGAAGGCAAAATTGGTCAAAAAATGCAACTGAAGTGCTTCCTATGAGAAATCTCTACCTATAAAACACCTGAAGAAGAAGGTTCATCTGGTGATGAGTCAATAAAATTCATATCTAAAGGGGAGACGTTCTGAACTGAGTGAACTCTGGAAGAAATGGGGGATGTTTCAGAAAAGGATTCAAAGAACCTTTTTCTTCCAAGTGCTGTTTTTTCCTTATATTAATCTAAAAAAGCAGATTCACAAGTAATTCACCTTACAAAATGAACTTATTTTTATGCTCACTAACTGTCCTTGATGCAAAAGCAGCACAAACAGAACAGTACCCATTGTCCCACTGAACAGTACCCAAATGATTTACACCTGAACACAAAAACTACTCTTGTTCTGAGACAGAAACTTCAGTTTGCTTTTCTGGAATTTTTTGAAAAATAATCTTTGCTTTGTCCGGCTTATCCAGAATCTGACACAAATCAACAAAACTCAAACCCTACTTTAGTAAGAAAAGTGGAAGCACTCAAAATACCAAATAACAGGCACCAGAGAAAAAGCAGACTCACTACCACAACCCTATATAAAATGCTATCCCTAGTCTGGGCACCACAAAATTCTGAAAGAAAAAAAACTAACATCTGACCTGGAAATATCAGCAATTAAACATGATCAAGAACCAAGGAAAACAGTTGAGAAGGAGTACAAACTTGAGAAAAAAATCACTTTTATATACGGAAAAGCAACCCTGAGGCTGCTTAGACATGAAAAGATGATCGCAGCAAATGTGATCTGGAGACGGAGCGAGAGATACAAGGGTGTATAGAAGTAGGAGGTGGAGTGTGGGAAAGCTTAAAGGTATCACGCTGACTAGTGTCTGTGGTGACTAGCCCTACTGGGTTATTACATGTAGTTTAAACTAGTTTAATATACAGATGTTCTTCCATATCACTGTTGCAGCAATCATAACTAAAGGGATTCTCTGCAAATGGTAGCCCAATGTCCAGCCTGTACACCAAAGCTTTAGGTTTTTTAAGGACATGGTACATCATACATATGCTCCCCCGCTCATGGTGTAGGGCATAAAGGTGACATGCAGACATGCATACCTCAGAAACTACAGTTGTGTACACTTACCATGAATGTAGATGTTCGAGTGTATTCACTGTTGCAGTCATCACATTTGGGTTATCCCTGCCAGGGTAGCCCTCAGCCGGCCCAAATACCAGAGACTTAGTATTTCTGTGTCGGTTGCTGTCGCTTGAGGACTGACTTCAGGTCGTCAGCAGTATAAAGTAAGGCAGCTGACGCCATTACATCAGTTTTTCTTGCCCTAACCTGTCAGGAGCCCCCAAGTAGGTGGCCGGGTTCTGGTGGAAGATAAATACCAATATGTCCCTTGTAAGGAAAGGAGAACAAGTTAGAATAGTAATAAAAGAAGAAAGAGAAGAAAGGGGGATGGAGGGAGGGAAACCAGGACTGCAACAGTGAATACACTCGAACATCTACATTTATGGTAAGTGTACACACCTGTAATATGTTTTTCGTGTTTCACTGTTGCAGTCATCACATTTGGGTTGATTCCCAAAGCTGAGGAAAAGGGTGGAGGCAGTCAAGGAAACTAGGGGCTGGCTAGGATGCCCTGCAAGACTGCAGAGGCAAACCCTGCCCTGGATTTGGAGAAGAGAGGCAGGTGGTAATACTTGGTAAAACTGTGAACAGATGTCCAGGTGGAAGCCTCCAAGATGTCCCTGGTGGGGACTCCTCTGAGAAAAGCTGCAGAGGTTGAAACTGCTCTGGTGGTGTGTTTTCTGACCCCCTTGAGGGGAGGCTTTCCATGTTTTTTTTAGCAGAAGTGGATGCAGTGTGCTATCCATTTGGAAATGATTTTGTATGGAAATGGCTTTGCCTTCTGCTCCTGTAGCAAAGCTAACCAGCAAATGATCAGACTTTCTGAAGGATTTAGTCCTGTCTAGATGGAATCTGAGCTGTGTACATCTATTGAGTGAATAATCCTTTCCCCTTTGCTCTGGGGATTAGGAAAAAAGGTGGGCAAATGAATGGATTGGTTGAGAGCCACACTGGACACCACCTTGGGCATGAAGGATGGGTTAGTTTTGAGGGATACCCTGTCTGCATGGAAGATGATGAAGGGTTCCACAGCCATGAGTGTTTGCAGCTCAGAGACTCTTCTGGCTGAAGTGATGGCCAGAATGAATGCCGTCTTCCAGGAGAGAAATTTTAGCTCTGCAGAAACAGCTGGTTCGAAAGGGAGAAGGGTTAGATTTTCCAATCTAGCCTCTCTTAGGATCTGTTTGATCAAAGGGTGTGAGAAAAGTGGCTGCTCAGTGGGACAATGAGTAGAAATAGCAGAGTCATAAATTTTTATAGAGGAGAAAAAGAGGCCACTGTGTAGTAGGTCAGCTAAGTAACCCAGGATGGGAGGGAGGGTTGTGCTGTATTGGCTCCCTTAGCCTGGATCCAGGTGCAGAACCTTTTCCATTTATCAGCATAAGACTTTCTGGTGCTAGGACGTCTGGCCTCACGGATAACATCCAGAACCTGTTTACTGAGGTTGACAGTTTGGTTCGAGGTTAGGGAATAAGCCAAGCTGCCAAATTGAGTGTCTGCAATTGGGGATGCATGAATTCTCCTTCCCTCTGGGTCAGGAGGTTTGGGATCTGAGGAAGATGCCATGGAGGTAGCAGGGACAGGCTGCACAGCAAGGGGTAACAGTGCTGCCGGGGCCAGTCTGGAGCTACAAGAATGGTCCTTGGTTTTTCCTACCTTATTTTGAGCAGTAATCCTGGGTATGAGAGATAGGGGAGGAAAGGCATAGACCAATAGACTGACCCAGGGGAACGACAGGTCATCCACTTTCCAAGCCATGCAGTGATACTCCCTGGTGCAGAATTTTCTGAGCTGATTGTTGGTGTAGGAGGCAAAGAGATCGAGCTTTGGGATTCCCCATTTCTGAGTTGTTAGGGTGAAGGAACTTCTGTTGAGTTGCTACTCATGTGGGTCCAGAAAATTTCTGTTTAATTGGTCTGCCAGAGAGTTGAGAGAGCCTGGTAGGAATTGTGCTAACAGGTGTAGTTGCATGGCACAGGCTGTGTGCCAAAGGATCATGGCCAGCCTGCATAGAGTGTAAGAGTGAGTCCCTCCCTGCTTGTTGATGTACCACTTCACAGTGGTGTTGTCCGTTTTGATCAAGAGAGCCCCTGGAGAGAGAAGGGGCTTGAAAGCTATCAAGGCCTGCTGCACAACCATCATCTCTTTTTGATGTGCAGTGGGATTTGCTGTGGGCTTCATTGGCCCTGTATGCACCTGCCGGCCAGGTATGCACCCAAGCATAGTCTGATGCATCTGTGGTGAGAAGAAAGGCATTCCCTTGTTGTCGGAGCATGCTGTTGCCCACCAAAGAAAATCTTTTCTGAGGCAAGGAATAATAGGTAGAAGAGTTTCCATATCTTGAGAGTGTTGACACCAAAGGCTCTTTAGGTACCACTGAAGTTTCCTCATATGCAGTCTGGCATATGGAATAAGTAGTATGCAAGATGCCATGAACCCCAGAGCTTGCAGGATCTTCCTTGCAGATATCTGGGGCCTGGTGGTTAATTGAGAGAAGTAGGCTGTCAGGAAAATATGTTTCTCTGGAGTAAGGTATGGCATCTGGGACACTGTGTCCAGACTTGCTCCCAGGAAGATTATCCTTTGAGTGGGCACCTGTTTGGATTTTTTTGTTGATTGTGTACCCTAGGGAGGTTAGTAGGGTCTTTACAAAGGCCATGTGATTGAGCAGATTTTCCTGGATGTCTGCCTGAATAAGGCAGTCGTCTAGGTATGGGTAAATGTGAATATTTCTTCGCCTGCAAGAGGCAATGGCCGGAGGCAGACATTTTGTGAAAATTCTGGGAGCAGTAGATAAGCCAAAGAGAAGCACAGAGAACTGAAAGTGTTGAGATCCTGCCCTGAAGTGGAGATATTTCCTGCATGATTAACTGATAGGAATGTGGAGGTAAGCCTCTTTTAGATCCAGGGTGGCTAGCTAAGTGTCATTGGAGAGCATGGGTAGCAGCTGTTGGAGGGTGAGCATTTTGCATTTTGGGATCACCAGGAAGGTGTTTAAAATGGATAGATCGAGGATGGGGTGCCCTCTATTCTGGGCACCAGAAAAAGTCTGGAGTAGAAACCTTGGACTATCTGTTCTGCAGGAAGTGCTCTACTGCCCTCATAGAAAGCAGGGAAAGGATTTACTTTTGAGCCTCTGCCCACTGATTTGGTGGTAAATCTGGGAACCCTTTTGGGGTTGGAAGGGTTGGAAAAAATTTGTATCCCAGAGACACAATGTTTAGAACCCAGTGGTCCTTGGTAATGGTGGCCCAGGTGCTTGAGTGAAAGGAGAGTTTTCTTCCTAGGGGTAAGTGACGGTGGGTAGAGAGAGGGGGTGGAGGAGGTGAGTCATTCTGAGTTTTTACCATAAGGGGGTGACTTAGAACGTCCTGGTTTTGAAGTGGAGGTAGTCCACTGCTTAGATCTCTGCATTCCCTGGGGCTGCTGTCGGGGGAGGGGGGTCTTTTTCCATGGGGCCTAGGCTGGGCTGGTTTAATGGGAACAGGAAAGAACCAGTGTTTAGAGGGACAATGCCTGGTGAACCTATGTGGTTAGACCTGCAAGAAATCCTTAACTGTTTGCATAGATTTTGCTTTTTCTTCCATCTTTTTTAAGATCTCATCTACCTTAGTGCCAAATAAGTTATCTTTGTGCAAGGGGGCATCCAACAATTTAGATTTGACATGGTCTGGCAGGGGCTGTTCCTTAAGCCATGCATGCCTTCTAATGACAGATCCAGTGACTACTGTCCTGCAAGAAGCTTCTAGGGCATCAAAACCACAGTGTAAGGTGTGTTTAATTACTTGACTTGCAAAATGCATCAACTCTTGTAAATCTTTAGATTCTGCCCAATGCCCTGATAGCAAGAGTAGCTGAGGTGCATACTTTTCTACCCCATCTGTCCAATGCTCTGGAATCCCTGACTTGATGGGGTGGGATTCTTAGCAGAGGTTGCTTTAATTCCTTTGGGCCCCTGAGAAATTACCTCCGGGTCAGCAGTAGGAATTTTAAAAAGATGTGTGTGAGTCAGGGACTCTGATACCTGTCTGGTTTTCTGGGAGCAGGAGAAAAGGCGTCAGGAGTCAAGCTGGATTTGAGGAAAACATCATCCACAACATCCAGGACTGGGGGGATGGACATGGGTCTGTGTTGTGGAAGATCTAGGAATTCCCCGAGTCTCATTTTAGACTGAGGGTAGTCCTGACTCTCCCATTGGAAATGCTCCCTTAGAGTATGCAGGGTTTCCCCAAAGGAAAAATTCTCTGGGGGAGAGGCTGAAGGAATGGAATCCTCTGCATCAGAATCTTCATAAGTGGAGAGGGGTTGCATGTCTTCATATTTAGATGCATCAGATTCATCTGACTCTTGTTCAGACAAAACTACAGGGGACAGATCTCTTTTCATTTTGGAGGGGGTAGCTTGGCTTCTCCTGATCAGCATGATAAGGTCTTCCACCATCTTAAGCATTTGAGACTGAGGCAAGGAAGCAGGCGCGTGAGAGTGGGTCGTTGGTTTCTTGGGTGTGCTACCCTAGGCCTAAGAAACTCAGTAGTTTTAGACAGAACAGTAGTCGCAAAAGAAGATATTGGTTTGTGTCGAGATTCAGTAGTGCGAAGGACTTCCTCGGAAGCCAGTGTTTGTTCAGCGGCTCCGAACCCATCCAAGGTAGAGACAACCGCAGGATCCTTAGTCGAAGAAGAGTTTTGCGGCATACCGGACTCCAAAAGGGTCTCGGTAGTGGCCTGCAAAGCAGAAGCGGGCATCAGGGGCTGCAAAAGCGCCTCACTGAGTACCGGAGAATTGACGACTAGCTTAACGGAAACGTCGTTGGTAGGTTTGGACCTGTGCAGTCTGTCTCTGTCTTTATCTTTACGTTTTTTTTTTTTTTTTCGGAAGATCTGCTGTCAGAAGGCTTACCAAAGCCATATCAGAATTCGAGGACTGTAAGCAAAAACATCTGGCTACAATAAGGGCCTGACCATGGATAGTTCTTGCATTGAACAAAGCACAGAAGCGACAACGAGGGACGTCATGGTCTGGGCCTTAACAAGTGATACAGTAAGAGTGTAAGTCTTGGTGTGGTACTTGCTTTCCACAGGCGAGACAATTATTAACTTTTTCTGACATCGGTGCAAGAAAAAAGGACTCCCAAAGGGGTACTTAGTTTTAGAAGACTTAAGCTTCAATTAGGAAGATGAAACTCAGGTAGCAGCCGACCGGCACTCATGCAAACTGCTTCGGGCTTCGCAGCAAGAAAGACTGATGTAATGACGTTGGCTGCCTTACTTTATACTACTGATGACCTGACGTCAGTCCTGAAGCAACAGCAACTGACGCAGAAATACTAAGCCTCTGGTATTCTGGCCGGCCAAGGGCTACCCTGGCAGGGATAACCAAAATGTGATGGCTGAAACAGTGAAACCCGAAGAACATCCACAGCTTCTTCCCTCCCTTCTGGTTTCTGGAGAATGTGCTTTGGGGGGGGGGTTCTAAAACTAAATCCTATAGGAGACAAGGTTTTACCATCTTGCTGACTTCTGGACAGCATCTCTTTCACTTTAGGTCCACAAAGGGTGGACTCACTGAAGGGGCACTGATAAAAGACCTATTCAAGTATTCCAGTCACAAATCATGCATCCTGGCATGCTAACAAACCACTGCCAGGTGCTCTCAATATGTCCTGTGCCGGGTTTGAAATAAGGTACATTCAATAGAGATTGAAAGGTACCAACTGTGTGTTGACAGTGGCCAATGTCAGATCCTAGATGGTTTTGATAACTCATTCACTGTGAAATAGACTGAACAGAACATCAAATCAGGGGTAATTAGAAAGTGTATGGTTATTGACTGACTGTTATTCATTCATACCATCTTAACTGCCTACTCACCATAATATACACAGCACCGGCAGCTACAGAAGAACAAACAGGCTGTTTTAGCGTAAATTATTTTATTCAATGCTTTCGTCATCCAGACTTCATCAGAAAAACAAACTTCTATCAAACACCAACTTTAAATACTTAAAACGGACAGCACAGTGGGTACAGCGGTAGAGTTGTCACCCCACAGCAAGAGGTTCTACAGTTCGATTCTCGGCTGTGGTACCTTCTGTGCAGAGTCTGCATGCCCTCCCTGTGTTCGTGTGGGTTTCCTCCGGTTTCCACCCATGTTACAAAGACATGCATCTGGAGCATTTCTCCCTGGGCCTCCACTGAAAATTGGCTTCTTTCCAAGTCCAACTTTCAAGGTAAACAAATGTTAAATAAATAAATTAAAACCTAGCAATAAACCACTCACTTACCTTTAATCAATTAAACAATTTATAACAATTTTAAATAATTCCTATTAAAAATAATTATAAAAATCAAGTATTGTCAAAACAGTGCTATATAAAAATTAAATAGTCAATTTTCTATTAAGAAAGAAACATTTTATGTTCACCATATCGTTCAAACCTAGGGGGGCTATCTGCACCCAGCTTTATTTGCCATAATGTCTCTTTCCTTTCTACTTTATTTTTAAGCCTACCATCTCCTAGATCTTGTTTTACATGTTCTAAAATAGAAAAAGTATATTTTTTGTAAAAAGTACAAGACATAGAATGTCTATAAAGTACATTGTTTTCATCTTTAGATTTAATTGCTTAGTAATGTTCCTTAATATGTTTATTTAGCCTCCTTGTAGTCATGGCTATATAAAATGCAGGACACCCCAAACATAGAGCTATGTAAACTATGTTAGCTGTAGTACAAGTGAACCTACCTGGAATGCCAATGGTATACAATAAATGACTTGAACTTAAATATGGATCTTCATGGATAAACCTACATGCATTACAGTTGTTAAACCTAAAGGCACATATAAGTGCATCAGCTATAGGGAGGGGCACAAAAGTATAGCAATTTTCTAACATATTTTTAATACTACTCCTCTTATATGCAAACTGTGCCCCCCCCCCAAAAAAAAACGATGTAAATCACTATTTCCTTCTATAACTTTCCAGTTATCTTGGATAGTGGATTTAATCTTCTTGCTGTCCACATTTTCCCTACTAGTAAATCCTTTTAAAAAAAAAATACTCAACTATTTTAGATTGAGGCTATCCTTTAGAGTTGTTACACAAGACAGCTCAGGAAATTAACAAACGTACTCATGATTTTCCTCCTATACTTTTTAAAGGATTTACTAGTACGGAAAAGGTCATTGACAAGGACATTATCCGTCTCCTAGATGTGTTGTTGATATGATTGTGGACAGCAAGAAGATTAAATCCACTATCCAAGATAAATGGAAAGTTACAGAACGAAATAGTGATTTACATCAAGTTTTAGGGGGAGCACCACAGTTTGTATACAAGAGTAGTAGTATTAAAAGTATGTTAGAAAATTGTGATACTTTTGTGCCCTTCCCTATAAGTGATAAACCTGACGGCACATATAAGTGTAACAACTGTAGTGCATGTAGGTTTATAAATGAAGGTCCATATTTAAGTTTAAACCATTTACTGTATACCATTAGCATTCCAGGTAGGTTCACGTGCACTACAGCTAACAGTTTACATAGGTCTATGTTCGGGGTGTCCTGCATTTTATGAAGGCATGATTACAAGAAGTCTAAATAAATGTACTAAGGAACATTACTATGCAATTAAAAGTAAAGATGAAAACAATGCACTTTATAGACATTCTATGTTTTGTGCTCTTTACAAAAAAATATACCTTTACTATTTTAGAACATGTAAAACAAGATCTACAAGATAGAAGGTTTAAAAATAAAGTGGAAAGGAAAGAGACATTATGGCAATTAAAGATGGTTGCAGATAGCCCCCTAGGTTTGAACGATATAGTGAACATAAAATGTTTCTTGGTTAATAGAAAATTGACTATTTCAGTTTTATATACCAATGTTTTGACAATACTTGATTTTTATAATTATTTTTAATAGGAATTATTTAAAATTGTTATAAATTGATTAATTAAAGGTAAAGGGGCGGTTTACTGCTGGGTTTTAAGTATTTAAAGATGGTGTTTGATAGAAGTGTTTTTTTTTCTGTTGAAGTCTGGATGACGAAAGCGTTGAATAAAATAATTTACACTAAGACAGTCTGTTCGCTCTTCTGTAGCTGCCAGTGTTTTTTATTTAGTCTGGTCTGTACGATGGTCTTTTGGGATTTCTTGTTTATAATATACACAGCACTCGAGGCAAAGTACTGACCAATATAAACCGCATGCTATATTGCAAAGTGTGCAGTCAGGGGGATTTTTTAAACGAGTGGGAGACTTCAGTGACTGCTGTCTATGTTAAAATGCTGAAGTAAACAAGCACATTTTGTTAGTTACAAGACTTATTGGCTTTGCACTGAATCAAGATACAGAAGGTTGAACAACAACAAGCTTAAGTTAATATAAATCATGGACTGCTGGGGTGGGAGCATTAAATGATTGTATTATACATAGAGCTAAGATAATTTCCCTAGTTTTTACAAGGGTGGATGTCTGCATTAATATCCTTTGCAAAATGATAAAATTTGTTTTTATTTATTTTTATTTTACATTTGTTAACCAGGAGAGTCCAACTGGATATATGTCAATTTTAAGTGGAGGCCCAGGGAGAAAAGCTCCAGAGCAGAAAAATCATTAACAAGAGAAAGACGTCATCCAAAAGGTTCAATTAAACAAAATATAGAATACACAATCTTTATACTTCAAATAGAAGTATAGTACACATATGATAGTGAGTTAACCAAAGAGTGTATTTGTCAATATTCACAGGCTACATTAATATATACATGTTATAGAGGTGTTTAACAGCAAGTATAGCAGGAAGATAGAGTAGATAACTTCCATAGCTCATTTCTACACATGAGAGACATACTCTGTCCTTTAGGTTTCTTTACAGTGTTCAATGATACTATTACCCCATGCAGACATTACAAAAGTAGTAGATAAGCTGTTACTCTAGTTGCTGGAAAACAGAGACATACGAGTTACTATCCAGGGGTAGTACAGGTACATAATCAGTGATTCAGGAAGTGTGTTTTCAGTAGTTTTTTTTTTAATTGGGTGATGGAGTTATTTATTATGTGGGCTGGAAGGGAGTTCCAGATTTTAGAGATGAAGTGGCGATAAACGGATCTACCTGCCTCATTTTTAAAGTTTGTTACCTTAAGGAGGTGTTGGGTACTTGATCTCAGGGATCTGGTAGTGGTGTAAGGCTGGAGTAGTTGCTGCACGGCTGGTGTGTTGCTAGGATGATGTAGTGCTTTGTGAGCAAGTGCTAGTTGGTTGACTTGAAAGGTCAGGGGGAGTTCTAGCCAGTTGAGTTTTTTGAGGCTTTCACAATGGTGGGTTCTAGAAGATAATCCTATGGTAAATCTGGTTATTTTAGTGTAGCAGCTATCTAGTTTGTTGAGCTCAGTTTTTCGGAGATTGGCAAGCACGGGGGAGGCGTAAAATAGGGTCGATAGGTGGTGTGTCCTGGCTGTGGTAACCTTAGAGTGACTGGTGAGAAAATAGAAGTTATGTCCTTACCATAACGTTCCATGTGGAGTGTTCATCTCGCCTTTGTTCTTACACCTGGGTTCGGAGCCGATCCTCGACTCCGTGTCGGCCGCTTGCAAGCTCTGCATCGAGAAGAAGCTCGAGACAACCTAATACCCACAATCCCCCTCTGCCTTTACCTCAGATCTAGTTTGCAAGCAAACCAGCAGTCAGAGAGAGAACACACTCATGCCAAAATTTACATAGAAGCAAGAACACTTATATCTATATATATATATATATATATATATATATATATATATATATATATATATATATATATATATATATATATATATATATATATACGTGTACATCATATATACAACAATTGCAAATGCAAAAGCAGAATAACCCAGACCAGGCACCAAACTGAACGTTCTTCCTGAGGGTGGGAATGTAAGAACAAAGGCGAGATGAACACTCCACATGGAACGTTATGGTAAGGACATAACTTCTATATGTGAGAGTGTTCGATCTCGCCGTTTGTTCTTACACCTGGGTAGCGTCCCTAGCTCCATGTTCCTGAGGAACTCACGGGAGGACGTTCTTGAGCACAGTGGAACCAAAGGTTGCCCTGTCCCTAGAAACCCTGTCAACTTTGTAATGAGAGATGAATGTATGTGGTTTAGACCAAGTAGCAGCTGCACAAATAGTGTCTAATGGTAAGCGAGCTGCATGAGCCAGGGATGTAGACACTGATCTTGTAGAATGTCCTTTGGGTTTGACAGATAAAGCTTGATTTGAAGAATCATAAACAAATATAATGCAATCAGTTAGCCATTTGGAAAGAGTTCGTTTAGTAACTGCTACACCTTTCCTGCTATCAGCAAAGGCTACAAAAAGTTGATCAGATTTCCTGTGATCTTTTGTTCTATCCAAGTAAAATCTAAGTTGTCTGTGGACATCCAACTTGTGTAACATATACTCCAATTTATTGGAGTGATTTTTGAAAAAGGTGGGTAATTCAATGGATTGATTAATGTTATTAATAGAGCAAACTTTGGGGAGAAAGGATGGATTAGTGCGAAGAGATACTCTGTCAGAGTGAAAGATCAAATATGGGTGTTTAATGGAAAGAGCCTGAAGCTCAGATACTCGCCTAGCGGATGTAATGGCTACCAAGAAGAGGGTCTTCCACGACAAATACTTCAATGGACAAGATGAGGCTGGTTCAAATGGGGGTAACATCAATTTAGATAATAAAAGGTTTAGATTCCAAGGGGATGTAGGAGATTTAACTGGCGGTCTAATATGGAAAGACCCTTTTAAAAAGGCCTTACAAAGTCTGTGGGCCATAACAGGAGCCCCACATTCTTCCACATGAAATTTGGAGATGGCAGCCAATTGCACTTTTAAAGTGGCAGGAGAAGCTCCTTGGTGGAACAATTCTGTTAAAAACTCCAAGATTTTGTTTAAAGGAGCTATGACAGGGTCCAATTGCTGTGTATTTGCCCAGAATACAAAGCGCTTCCATTTACTAGTGTAGGTCTTTGTAGTGGAAGCTTTATGAGAAGCCACTAGTATATTCTGAACTGCAGGTGAAAGAAGATCAGACCTGGCTAAGTAGGGAAGCGGAGCAGTCAAGCTGCTAGATGGAGAGACAGGAGCGAGGGGTGGGGAGCCCCTGACGAGTGAGTCAATAGATCTGGCTTTGGGTCCAGGATCCAGGGTCCCCGAATGCGGTGTGCCAGAAGAAAGGGGAACCAAATTTGACGAGGCCAGAATGGGGCAATGAGGATGATCGTCCTCTGCAGGTTGTTGGCTTTCTGCAGAAACTTCGCAATCAGGGGAAAAGGAGGAAAAGCATACAGGAGACCCGGGGGCCAATCGTGAACTAGCGCGTCCCTGGGGACTTCCCCTGGAGGGGGTAATAGGGCAAAGTAGCTCCTGCATTTGGCGTTCATTGGAGACGCAAACAGATCGCAGGAAGGCTGGCCCCACTTGCGAAAAATCTTCTTCGCAACTGACTGTTTTAGGGACCACTCGTGCGGCAACAGGATTGCTCTGCTCAGCCTGTCGGCTATGACGTTGGATGACCCCGGGATGTGCGTTGCTATCAGAAAGCGACCTGTGGACTCCGCCCATTGCCAGATTCTCATGGCCTCTTTGCAAACCTGATAGGACTTGGTTCCCCCTTGCTTGTTTATGCACCAGACTACAGACATGTTGTCCGTCTGAACTGCAATAGTCCCTAGAGGAAGAAGGGGAGCAAAGTGCTGCAACGCTAGAAACACTGCCCTCAACTCCAGAACATTGATGTGCAGATTGTACTCTAAATTGGTCCATTCGCCTTGGACTGTCTGTCCCTGAAAGATGCCCCCCCACCCTATCAGGGAAGCGTCCGTGGTCACCGTAGCTGTCGGCGTGGGTAGCACAAATGGTCTTCCTCTGGAAAGATTGCAAGTCTGAAGCCACCAGGCTAGGTGTGATTTGCATGTGTCTGTGATCAGAATTTCGTGTGTCAGAGGTAGCTGTTGGAACGACCATTGTGCAAACAGTAGCCATTGTAGAACTCTCATGTGCAGTCTTCCCAATGGTATCGCAATGAGAGAAGCTGCCATGAGGCCCAAAACCTTTAGTACCAGTTTTGCTGGGGATTTTCTGGATGACAGAAGAAGAGATATGTGGCTTTGTAGTGAAGCTATCCTTTCTGGAGGAAGCCTTAGAATTAACTGATGCGTATCCAATTCCGCTCCTATGAATAAGATACACTGTGATGGCTGTAGTAAAGATTTTTCGAAATTTACGGAAATTCCGAGGTGAACACAAAATTGTAGAGTGTAATCCCTGGCCTGTATCAGTTGACGCTGGGTGGTGGCAGAAAGGAGCCAGTCGTCCAGATACGGAAACACCTGGAATCCTAGGCGTCTCAGGTGAGACGCTACCACTGCCATGCATTTGGTGAAAACCCTGGGGGCTGAGGTCAGACCAAAGGGCAGGGCTCGAAACTGAAAGTGACTGGCTCCCAGCCGGAAGCGCAAATGATCTCTGGACACCCTGGCCATTTTGATGTGGTAGTATGCGTCCTTCAGATCTATTGAGCACATCCAGTCGTCCTTCTGTAAGAATGGAAGGATCGATTGAAGCGTGACCATTCGGAACTTTTCTTTCTTGACGAAGGTATTGAGGTTGCTTAGGTCCAGAATGGGCCTCCAGTCCCCTGTCTTCTTTGGAACTAAAAAGAACCTTGAGTAAGTTCCGAATCCTCTTTGGTCCGCTGGGACTGGTTGGATGACTCTTTTCTAGCAGCTTTGAAATTTCTATAGCTGCTGGTTCTCGCAGATGGGGCGGCACATCTGGGAGTCTTCTCTTTGGAATGGGGTTGGATAGAAATGGAATTCTGTAACCTCTGGTAACAACGCTTTTTACCCAGTTGTCTGTAGTAATGTTTTGCCAGGCCTGAGGGTATAAAGCTAAGCGACCTCTGACTGCCTCCAGAGCAGGACAGTCGGGCCTCCTCTCAGGAGTGCTGGAAAGGTTTTCCAGGGGGGGTATCCCTGTCACCTTGATTTTGCGCACCCCCTCTGCCGCCAGGGCGGCGTCTTCCACCTCTGCCTCCTCCTCTGCCTCTAGAGGGGGCATCACCCTGTGTGCCTGGGAAAGAACCTTGGGGTTTTCGAAACCACATTTTCCCACCGCGTTGCCCTTTGGGGTACGGTCTGGATGGGGTGGAAAAACGGACTCCGACAGCAGACAGAGTCTTTCCCTCCTGCTCACACCGAGTAAGGGTCTCCTTTACTTTGGGGCCAAAGAGAGTGGCACCGTCAAATGGGGCGTTAGTAAAGGAAGACTTGAAGGCTTCCGCAAATGAACATAAGCGCATCCAGGATTGTCTACGAAGAGCAATCGCTGAAGCTGCTGCCCTACTCGAACCTTCGGCTGCGTATGAGATCAGCCTCATGGACGAGTTTACAATGGATGTAAGGGTATTGAGTTGTGCTGTAACTTTCTCCGAGACAGCAGCATCTGTAGTACCCTGGAGGGTATCTCCCAACTCTTTGATTAGATCCCTCTGTAGTCGTGTGAAGTGGGTCAAATAGTTCAGGGATCGCATAGAAAAAGCCGCTGAACTAAAAATGTGCTTCCCGTACCTGTCCATAGTCCTAGAATCTTTGTTAGGGGGATGAACAGATGAGGAAGATTCCGACATCTCCTTTTTCGTGGCCGCTGCCACCACCATAGCATCCACTGGAACTCCTTTTGTCAGATAAGCCTTGTCCTGAGGTGCAGTAATATATTTATTAGGCTTCCTAGGGACTGGCTCCACCGTGTCAGGAGCCTCCCATGTCCTTCGAGCAATCAGCTCCATTAACTCATCGAAGGGCGGAGTGACCCAGGAGGAGGAAGGGCGAGCACCAAATGCCTTCAGCAAGACTGACTCATCCTCAGAAGGGGGGAGGGACTGCCAGTCACCTCTCTGCTTTAGGATCTCCAAGATGTCAGAAAAGGAGACATCTTCTGAAGGTGACTTTGGGGACCCTTCTGACTCATCCAAGTCAGTATCGGATGTCAAAGATTCTTGTGGAGAATCTAAGTGTCTCCTCTTACACAATCTTTTCCTAGGGACTTCTTCGGGGGGAGCATCCGAAGAAGCCTCCGAGGAAGAGGGGGCACCCTCCAGGGGTGGCTGAGACACAGGTGCTCGGCGCTTAGCTGTAGCCGTGGGTGCAGAGGAGGATAACGGACCTTTATGGGGAGGAGAAGCTGTGTCTGCTGATGTGGTTGTCTGGGTAGACAACACCTTCCTCATGAGATCGAAGGCCCCCGGGTCCCGAGTCGAGGCATCTCCCGGTTCCGAAGAAATGGGAAGAATCCCCGAAACAGGCACCGAAGGCATCGACCCCGAGGACGGAACCGAGTCGATCCGAGCCGAGGCCCCGAGAGGGAGCGTCGGAACCGAAATATCGGTCTGACTCTCTGTCCCAGAACCCAGGATGGATCTTCGGCTCAGAGACTCCGGTACCGGATCCGACGGAGTCGAGGTGAACGGAGCCGACCGAGAAAAGGACGGTTCTGGCACCGAGGGCTCCACAATCAGCAGCTCAGCTTCTTCTGGCTCCGAAGACTGGACAGGTCTCGGAGGAGGAACAGATGGAGACAGTGGAAGGCCTTCAAGTCTCGACACCAATTGAGAGGAGACCGAGATGAGTTTGGATAAGGCCGTATTCTCCATTAACTTCTGCACCACGCGGTCTACATCAGTATCAGAGGAGGGCCTGGAAGAACGGGTCGAAGGACTCGAAGATGGAGCCGACCTCAACAGTGTCGGGGGAGGGAGCTCCGTCACCGGTTCCAAGACTCGAGGCTCGGAAACTGACAACAGTTGAACACTCGGCCCCGAAGTCTGTGGAACCGGTGATCTAACTTTAGCTGAAGAGCTCGGAGCCGATGACCTGGGCTCCGACGTCTTCGATTCCTTCGAGGATTTGGATGCCTGGTCTGAAGCATCCAGAGCCTCTTGAAAAGTAGGTTTTACCAAACCCCTATCCATGAGTTTCCTGCGCCTATCTGTCATGACCCTCCCACTGAAAGAATGACAAATTGAGCAGTCTTCTTGCAGATGGAGAGGGCCAAGACAGTAGACGCAGGAACTATGATTGTCAGTAACTGACATCTTTTGCCCACATTGGCAACGCTTGAAACCAGACTTAGCCTTTTCAGACATCTTACACTTAATATGGTTAGAAAGTGAGAAGTCAAGTCCAGTAATAAAGTCAAGTCCGGTGAAATTGTCGAATCCAGAAAAAGAAAAAATGTCAATCCGGTAGTCAATCCAATAAGGGGTGGTAGGCCCCGAGGGAAACTCTAATAAGTTTAAATAAACTTAAACGGAACCGAGAATTCCTCAACCTTACCACACACACACACTATGTCACTAAACAAACTTTTTAGAATAAAACTACTCTGAAACAACAAGAATAAAATCTTAAATCTTATCTTTAGGTGCTCGAGCTCGACCCAGTGATGCGAACGCTGCAGCGGCAAACTAGATCTGAGGTAAAGGCAGAGGGGGATTGTGGGTATTAGGTTGTCTCGAGCTTCTTCTCGATGCAGAGCTTGCAAGCGGCCGACACGGAGCCGAGGATCGGCTCCGAACCCAGGTGTAAGAACAAACGGCGAGATCGAACACTCTCACATCTGTTTGTTGCGATAGAGCAGGCCCATTTTTCTGTGGACTCTTTTTATGGTCTGGGAGACATGAATGTCAAATTTAAGGCTATTGTCAATTTCAAGGCTTAGCAGTTTGGCATGACTGCTGGGTGTGATTGCGGTGCTGTTATGAGAGGAGATTGAAAAGTTAGCTGAAGAGGGTGGAGATCTGTGAGGGCTAAAGAGGAGTAATTTAGTTTTGGCTGGGTTTAGAATGAGGTTTTGGTAACTGATCCATGTTTCTGCCAGGGAAAAACATTCTTGTGTTAGGGAGAGGAGGTGGTCAAGGAGTTGTCTGCACAGACAATGGTGGTGTCATCTGCATATTGGATTTTTGAGGCTTTAGGTATGGTGGATGGTAGCTGATTAGTAAATAGGGTAAAGAGTAGAGGACCCAGGATGGAGCCTTGGGGTACCCCTAGGGAGACAGGCAGTAAGGGAGAGAACTGATTTAGCCATTTTACAGCTTGTTGCCTACCATCTGGGTAGCTCTTAAAACAAGAAATAGTAGAGAAGCTGAGATTTAGGGGGGTTAGTCTATGAAGCAGGTTTTCATGGCTGACCATGTCAAAGGCTTTAGATAAGTCTAAGAGAGTTGCAGATACTATCAGCTCATTGTTTCTGTGGTTATTGACGGTATTAATGAATGATGTAAGTGCAGTGGTGGTGCTATGAAAGGGTCTGAAACCATGTTGCTGAGTGGATAGTAATTTGTTTTCTAAGAGTTATTTCATCAGTTGCATGTGGACAACCTTCTCTAGAAGTTTTGATAGGGGGGGGGATAGTATAGCTATGGGTCGATAGTTACTAAGTTCTACAGAACCTTTGTGCAGTGGTGTAATACACAATATTTTCCAAAGATGAGGTACTTTGCACTCTGAGATAGATATGTTTATTAATATGGAGACAGGGTAGGCTACTGCTTCAGCTGCTAGTTGCAGATGTTCGGAAAGTATATTATCGGCAGCTGTAGAGGCTGGCCTAAGTTTTTTTGTATGATTTTGACTGGCACTGGGTTGAAGGTGAAGATGGGGTAATTCAGATTTGTTTTGGGTGAAGAGGGTGTTTTAGTTAGGGATGCTTTGTTGGGGCTTAGTTGGTTGCTGGCTAGGTTTTGGATAGTTTCTGTGAAGAATTTGTTGAGCTGAGTGGGGATGTTGTCATGGTTGTTCACTATTTTGGGGGTGGGGGGGTGGTTGTTTTCCCTGGTTACAGTACAGTGTTGACATCAGCCCAGAACTTTTTTGGGTTGTTAATATATTTATTCTGCATATTTTGGTAGTAGGAGATTTTGTCTATTTTAATAAGTTGTTTGATTTTGTTACGTAACTGACAGTATGTTTGTTTGTCTATTTGGGATTTGCTTTTATGATAGTTTGCCCATGCTTTGTTCCTACCTCGGAGTAATGTTTTAGTATTTTAAGTTAGCCAAGGTGCATGTTTAGCTCTGATTCTTGTAGTTCTAGGAGGGGCATGGTGGTTAAGTATGTTAATGAAAGTAGAAATGAAGTATAGTACTGCTTCATCAAGGTCCAAAGTTTTTAGGGGGGGTCCAGTTACATAGTTTTAGGTCAATATTGAAGTTGAGTTGGTTGAAGTTTTTTCTATTCCTACATTCCTGGACAGTTTCTTAGGTCAGTTGGAGAGTTTTGCTTCTTATTAGAAATGTAGCTAGGTGGTCACTGAGGGCATCGGGCAGGCAACCAGCATGAGATATATGGGAAGGATGAGATACTAGTATCCAGCCTAGTATAGATTGATGTTTGGTTCTATTGTCTGTTCTGGTGGGGGAAGTTATTAGTTGGGTTAGTCCATGTAAATTGATATGGGAGTTTAGACTGGAGCAGTTATCCCAGTCAATATTAAGGTCGCCTAATAGGATGTTTTCTTGGGGAAGGGTGTTGGTCATCCATTCTAGTAGTTTTTCTGTGATGGTAATACTGTTCCCTGGGGGGATGTAGCATCCTATAATGTTGATATGCTTATGTAGGTTAAGTTTCAGTTTAATGAAGATGAGTTCAGCGTTATCCAAGTCTGGGGTTGTTATGTCTAGGTTTTCTAAGATAAGGTGAGTTTTATATAGTATTGTACTCCTCCACCCCCATTTCCTACTCTGTCACTTCTGATTATATTGTAGCCTGGTGCTATGATTTCATTATCTTGAATTAGGGGTTTAAGCCAGGACTCTGTCAGAATGACAATATCTGGATGGTAAAAGGAGATTAAGGCATGGAGGTCATGGACCTTATTTAAGATGCTTCTAATATTTAGATTTATAATGAGGAGTGAGTTTGTGGGCCTTTGGAGTAGGGTTGTAATTAGGTCTGGGATTGGTCTATCTGGACTGTGTGGGCCTGGGTTGGGGTGGATATCACTGCAACATACTAGTGCTGTTTTCAGGTGTATATAAAGTTTAACTAGTTTGTAGATGAGTTTTGTGTAATTAAGAGTGGTGTGGGATTGGCTATTTGATGGGTACAGCTTGTGTTTGAGGTGGTGAATTATGGTGGTGTGATAGTTGTATGGGGTTAGTTGTAAATAAGGTATAGGGTTTGGAGTATTGGGGGATGTTCCTTTATAAGGAATGAATAGTGTGTAGATAAGTGGTGTTTGGTAACTGGTAATGGTGGTTAGCAGAGTGAGAGAAGTGATGCAAATGGTATATAGTAGGAGTTGAGTGAGTGAGGGTTGAGATGGTGATATCATGGTGTCAGGGTTTAGTACCTAGTGTCAACCAATAACCCCAAATACCCACAGCTATTATTCAACAGTATGATCCCACCAAAAATATGATAAAAAAGTCAGCTAGGATAACACCAAAGATTGATCACTGTAGTTATAAATGATCAAGTGTTAAAAACCATCCAGCAAATAAGATTCTAATAGCAATGTAAGTAAAAATACACTTGACAAAAAATCAGGCACATTCAAAACAAAAAGTCAGAAATATGGCTTCTAGCGAAAACAAATGTCACTCCACCACTTGTAAAGGTGTCATAATCAGAAAACGTCTTTGTGCATATACAACTTTAGAATCAGCTCCTACTAAACTTCATCCTCCCACCATTACTGAAAAAAAAATAGACATACAAAAACCACACAAGAAACTGTACATTACAAATAGCTATCTTCACACCGAAAATGCACTTTCAAGTGCAACTGAATTATAGCGTAAGCTTTGGAAAAAAGAGGGCTTTACTAGTCTAAAAAGTGTAGCCTATAAACAAAAACACTTATAAAAAAATGGTTGTGGTCTAACATTAAACAAGCAAGAACTTGGTCAAGTATTTTAAGAAAACTGTAAACAAGAAATAAAAATTAAACATTTCCCACAAGAACACAATATGGAAAATGCTGTTTCTTGAATCCTCAGAGTTATTAGCTTCTTTATCCATTAGTAAACGTCCTCTGTGAGAGAGAACTCTGTACAATGTGTTCTAATTGAAATGTACAAAGAATTCTGCAAAGTTGTTTGCTACTTTTTTTAAATTATTGCTGACAAGCTGTCCGCAGGTGCAAGCAGATAATCTTCCAACTCCTGAGCACTCATTGCTGAGAGAAATGCAAAATTTAAAGGTACAGTTGCAAGCAGTTCATTAAAAAATCAGGTCTGACAATGGGGGGAGTAATCAGAAGTAGTAGCCTCTCCACTGGTCTTAATACTTTAATGCATTTATTAGAACAATGCACACTTTAATTTTTATTTAAAAGTAGTCAGAGAACTCTATATTAGGGCTAAAAGTTAATGTTATCTGAAATCATGCAAGCTGTTTTCCACATCTGAGAGGAGAATATAAATAAGAAAAGTACAGACAGCAATCAGTATAAGAGATGACACAGGCTGTAACATGCATTTTAGCATGGGTAACCTTCATTTTACATTTTAGGTAATGCCTGTGGGTGCAGTCACTGATGTGGGGCAATTAACTCTATCTGGAAGATTAAACTTCATATATTTAAAATTTACAGACATTTGTGTGATAGTTCTAAATTAATAAGCAATGGGGGAGACTATGTGTTTCGTTGTTTTCCTAAGGGGTTTAATTAGAGCAAAAAGACTTGAAAAAATGTTACATAGGTTCAAATGGAAATGAGAAGATACAACTGTATAAAAGATCAGCCTGTTAGAGTGTGCATGTATGACAAACTAAGAAAATACACAAAAAAGCTGCCCTATATAATGGGGAGAAAACCTTCTAAAATAATGGTGACTCTATCCATATTATCTTGAAATGTGAATGGTCTTAAAGGTATAGACAAAAAGAGTACCACATTATATTAATAAATGTAGGGTACAAATAGCAATGTTGCATGAACAAATTTGGACAGAAATAAACAAGTGAATCAGACAAAGACATTTCAGGATGGAAATTCAGCAGAACATAACAGACAAAGGAAAATGGGAGTAACAACACTAATAGCTAGAGGGGTTCCAATAGTAACAGAAGAGGGGAAAGAAGACAAAAAATGGTAGGTTTGTGGTAGTAAGCAGCTATTGGCAAAGGAGAAGGATTGTACTGGCATTTAAATTCTACCAAAAACTGCATTAAGAAGCTTACAGATTATGTGCATTGTGGTGAATGTAATATCTGCATTTCGTTCTGCAGTTGACTGGTGGCAAGATGCACATCTATTCCTATTTTCACATACAATAATGATTTTATCTGAAAACAGAATTGTAAAACAAATGAAGCCTTACTGCCAATCTTTTGCCCGTTCTGTTGTGTGGCTGTGATGGGTTTTAACTCAAGGAAGTAGAGCTGGTGGTGTAAGCTGTCCTAGCTTGGCTTCATCAACTTGTACAACAATGTTAAAGGCATTCTCTCACACATACCTGTGTGTGTGTGTGTGTGTGTGTGTGTCTGTGTGTGTGCGCGCGTTAAGTTAAGGGAAATTGGTATGCATCTGTACTAATCACGATACCCTTTCTTCTGTTCTTCCAGGACATGAATGCGTGTAACACACACACACACACACACACACACACACACACACACACACACACACACACACACACACACAGTCAAACTTCTCAGATTCAACTGTAATTAATATAACATTAATATTACTTGGGGACCGCTATTTAATTTGTATGTTTTTTTTTCTTCGCTTTTTTTACTTCTACATAACTGAAGTGATGGCCGGATAGCAAAATACCTGTACCCCAACCTCACGTCATCATAGTGCTAGATGTCATAATATAGTCTCAGAAGGTATGTCACTGGGAAAGGAAGCAAATGTATTTTTTCTTTTAAAGAAGTACATATTTTTTAAATGGATGTGAATGTCTTGGCATTTACTTCAAACTGAAGCAGATCAGCAACGTATCGAGAGTTGTGCTGATGGAAAGATTTTATTCAGTAAGACATTCCCCTCCAAATAATCTTTAAGAAAATGTTGGGAGAAATAATCAGCTTTCAGTAGGGATTATTATTTACAGGTGGGGACTAGAACTTGATTTGCAATAGTAAGGATGAATTGGAAGGGAAACTAACAAAAGATGGTAGATTTATGAAGAAAGTTATGCATATATTTCATATGGAAGACATTAATTAAATAGCAGGACCTCAGAATTTGCATATTATTTGCCAAGGTACAATAACTGGGCTAGACTGGACAGAAATTGTACTTTTCAGAAGCATGTGCATTTAATTGAAAGCTTTGATACACATCCAATAAAAACCTCAGATCAAAACAAAGAAAAAAATCCAGGGTAATGAAGTAAAAATAAGACACTGGTGTTTTCCTATATACCTGATGAGATGAATTTAAGGAACAGGTAATGGAAATTATTCAACAGTTATTAGGGAATATAGAAAGAAGGAATAGCTACTGAATGGAATACAATAAAAATGGAGTTTAAAAACAGAGTACAATTAAAAGAGATTGAAATATGCTAAAGAAGTAATAGGCACTATTAAGAGGGGATGACAAAGGTTAAAGTACTGCAAAATAAGGGGAATCTCAAAAAACAAAGGAGGAGAAACTGCAGAGTGCTAAAGGAAAATATGTATGTGTCAGTACATTTTATAGTGATATGTGTATTTTAAAAGCAAAACAATGTTTTCTTACAAAATGTTTTTATTTTTTCTTATATTTTCTTCTTATATGATTTGCTGCTATTTAATGGGCTAGAATGATTTTGGAATGATGTAATTAAATGATTGGCCAATAAGTGTAGTGTAACACTATTTAAATGTGTATTAGTTGTTGGCAGTTGTTAAAGTCTGTAGAAGCGTTGAAAAATGTGAAAGCGCTTACTTTTTTACTGCAGTTAATAAATCGTTTTATATTGTGCGGTGGCGAGCCTCATTTGGTTTGTTTAAACTATTGTACGCGAGTCTGAAGAGGTTCCTTATCCAGAGCTGTTTTGTTTGGCGTTTTTTTATCTATTTTTCTTTACGGTTCTGGGACATGGTTGAAAGGAGAGAAATTACAAGATTGGAAAGTGGAACCGACATTGTGAGTACGCTACGGGGAGCTGTTGTGATACTTGAGAACCCGCTCCTTAAGTTTACTTCAAAGGAATTGGTGAATGAAGGAAAGTATTCAACGAATATGCAGAGGAACATTGAAGTCATTCAGCTTACTCATAAGTTGGAGAATACTCTGCAGAAACTGCAAACACAGTGGCAGAGGTTACACATGGAAGCATGTATTTAATTCAAAATAACACCCAGAGGATTGCGAGTGCTAAAAATGCCCACTTTTGGTACTACACACCCTGGATTGTTAACAAAATGGCAGAAACTTAATATAGAGACTAGCTATGGGTACATTAAATTATTAATAGAGCAATACCAGGAGACTGAATCAGGGCTAATGCAGGAACTTGTGGAGATGGAGAATGATCTTGAAAATCTCGTCAGTATTGAAGAGAAGGAAGTGTTCATTACGGACATTATGATGCGATTGTCTATGCTAGACAATAAGCAGTTATTGGACAAAAAGAAGAAGTTGGAATGAGACTTTGGTGATTTTCAAAGAGGACAAGTCTTTTCTTGGCCCAGAGACAACATTAACAATGGTGCGAATTCTGCACAACATACCCATAATGTTCAAAAAGTTAACAGGAATTCTAATCAGAATCCTGTTCAGTCGAATGCTATGCAGATTACCACGCCCACATCAGTGATGTCAGCGTATGTACCTCTGCCTACGGAAGTTACATCAAATGCCACTAATCCGATTAGTGTTGTGGAACTAGATGTGGGGGAGGGCCCTTCTGGAGAGAAAATGAAGAGATTACATTCGACAATGGCTGGTGCAATCAAAAAGAATGGTGGTGCTATTATGAACAGCACACTAGATTCACTAGATGAGATTTTAACCAACAATACTTTGCTTCCTTTTCCCCTACCCATTCGACAGACGACCGTGGCCAGCTGGTCGCCACAAGGGCATTTGAGGAAAAGGAAAATTACAGAAGACAGGCATGAATTCCAGAGGAAGATACTAAGACCGATTCCAAAGACTTAGTGGTAAATATATCCGGTTATTGTTTGACTGATAGTGAAAGGTCTTTGTTGAACTATGGCCTTTCATTTATACCTTCGGAGTCGGCTGATATCACTGACATTTTTCTAGATATAAAAATGTTTACTCGTAAAGTCAGTTTAAGTTTATTGTTTGGTAATACAGATACAGGGGGTAGGAATATGTTTTGTAAGCCTTCCACTTTTGTATCACAAGGACACCCTCTACCTGATAGGTTTGAAAAAGCATTTGAATGTGATTTTTTTGAATTATACAAATTGAGAAATAAGTTAGAATTTTACAATTTAACCTATGATGAGTTTCAATCTATCAAGAAGTTACAGGAAAATGATACAATAGTTATCAGACAGGCTGATAAAGGGGGTGCTATTGTAGTTTTAGATGCTGTAATGTACACTATCAGCATGATGATTATGTTGGGAGATGTTGATACTTACCAAGTATTGAGTGGTGCTATGCTGAATAAATTAATTAAGAATGTGCAGTCTGAATTATATGATATGCTTCTATGCCATACTATTGATGGAGAGTTATATAAGTATTTGCTAGTTGAGAATCCTTTTATTCCCACTCTGAGGGGGCTTCCAAAGATACAAAAAACACTTATTAATCCACCTATGAGACCCATAGTCTCAGGCGGTGGTTGGCTCATGGACCCGGCTTCAATATTCATAGAGAAATAACTTCGACCAATTGTGAATAACACTAGTTCCATACTGAGAGATATGCAAGATTTTTTAGAATGTTAAGGTGAATATGTTTCACTAAACGAAAGAGCATGCGATGATTTATTAGTCACTTTAGATGTGGCCTCTTTATTTACATCAATCCCGAATAGTACAGGGATGGAGTTTGTGAGACTATTTATGATTGAGAAGGGGGCAACTAGGAACTCTATTATTAAGACACTAGCACTACTTGATCTAGTGCTAAATAATGTGTTTTTGTATGAGAATGTTTATTATTTACAAAGAGAGGGGGTTGCCATGGGCACCCCATGTGCCAACTCTTATGCTAACCTTGTGTTGGCATATTGGGAAAGCACTTATGTTTTGTCAAATGCAACATACAGTAAATACATAAAATTCTACAAACGTTTTGTGGATGATGTGTTTTTAGCATGGGAAGGCACTGAAGTAGAATTGAGTGATTTTACTGAGTATATAAATGGTATCACGGATTTCTTAAGGTTCGAACAAAAGTACTCTCATGAAAAGGCAGAGTTCTTAGACGTCAATGTGCTGAAGAATGATGGAACAATACATTCTGAAGTATATAGGAAGCCATGCTGGAGGAATAATATTTTACATCGTAACAGCATGCATCCACAACATATTTACCATAATATAGTGAGAGGTCAGATTCTCAGAATGTCACGCCTCACTACTAATGACGAAAGTTATAGTATGAAACAAGAGATGTTAGTCAAAGACTCTTCATCAAGGGGATATAGCAAACAAGAAGTCGAAGTTGTTTATGAAATGAATGATTTGATAAGAAAAGGGAAAGGAAAACCATATTTTTATAAGAATAGGATGAACAATGGGAACAGTTGTAAGGACAAACAGAAGGATAAGAATAGAACAGTAATTCCTTATTCAAATAAGAATATGGCAATTAAAGAAATAATTACAAAGAATTGGGGTATATTAACTACAGACGAGAAAATAGCTGAGATAGTAGGTTTAAGACCTACTTTTTCATATAAAAACACAAAGTCACTTAAGAGATTGCGATGTTATGAAGAAAATAATAAAAGGGAATTAATTTTATCAAATAGACAGGGTACGTTCCCTTGTAAGGGGTGCAATCATTGCACTTATATGTCAGGAATTGATTATTTTATACATCCTGACACAGCTTATGAATATAAATTAAATTTTTATGCCGATTGTAAATCAAGGAATTTAATATACATAGCTGTATGTCACATAGGTTTATGTTTTTATATAGGAAAAACAAAAAGGAGTCTTAGGGAGCGGGTTAGAGAACATATCTACGCAATAAACAGAGAAGATGAACATAACGTTTTAGCCCGACATGTTTTAGATAAAGGCATGACACAAATTCAAGTTCAGTGTTTTAAAATTGATTAAAATAACAAATAGATTGGGGGACATTAAAAATCACACTGAGGAACAAGAAAACAGGTGGATAATTAGGCTACAGAGTTATAGGGGACATGGTCTGAATGAGAAAGTAACTCAAGCCTTTTTTAGCAGCACGTCCCCATGTTCATTAAAGCACAAATGTTTTATACATATGTTTATGTATGTGTCAGTACATTTTATAGTGATATGTGTATTTTAAAAGCAAAAAATGTTTTCTTACAAAATGTTTTTATTTTTTCTTATATTTTCTTCTTATATGATTGCTGCTATTTAATGGGCTAGAATGATTTTGGAATGATGTAATTAAATGATTGGCCAATAAGTGTAGTGTAACACTATTTAAATGTGTATTAGTGGTTGGCAGTTAAAAGTCTGAAGAAGCGTTGAAAAACGTGAAAGCGCTTACTTTTTTACTGCAGTTAATAAATCGTTTTATATTGTGCTGTGGCGAGCCTCATTTGGTTTGTTTAAACTATTGTACGTGAGTCTGAAGAGGCTCCTTATCCAGAGCTGTTTTGTTTGGCGTTTATTTTTGTTTGTTTGTAAAGTAACCCTGTCTTTATGGAAAATAATGTAGGGAGTCTTTGAAGGAAGAGTCTGGAGTTTAGAAATCTTTCTTGCAGAAGTAATAGCTACTAAGACAACTGTTTTCCATGAAAAAAATTTTAGGTAATTTTTTTGCTGAAGGTTCAAAGGGTTTTTGAGTTAGACCTTGCAGCACAACCGTCAGATCCAGGGAGGTGAAGGATCCTTCACGGTTGAAAAGCAAAATAAATATAAAAAACAACGAATAACCAGCTAAAAATTGAAGAAAAGATTTACTAAAACTCTAAAGCTTTGGCATACAAGCCTTCAAGGAGAAAATGTCTTTTAGAAATGTTTTATACAATTTGTAAGAAGCCAAAGAATAATTACTGCCTCCTGTATGAAAACTGGAAATGGCTGCCAACTGCAGTTTAATTCTAAAAAAGCTAGCTCCTCCTTTAAAAAGAACAGCCAAAATTTCAAGGATAGCAGAAACTAGAGCAAAAAAGTGTCAATATAATTTTTCAGTGCCCAAAGGGAGAATCTTTCCCACTTACTCTTATAAACTTTCCTGATGGAATTTTTTATGAGGATGATATAATAATACGAACTGGGGAAGACAGCCTGGGCTTTCTGACAATAACTGGAAGTGGAAAAACCATGTGGTCAGTTTGAGGGCCTGCATATTGGGATGGCTCATCCCTGAGGATTGTGAGAGGAGATCTAGAATTGTTTCTAGAATCCATGGGGGATAACAAAGATTAGAACAAAGGAAGGGGAACCACACCTGTCGGGACCAGTACGAAGAAATGTGGATGACCGAGCTCTTCAACCAGATGGCTTTCTGTAGATATTTGGGAATCAAGGGAAGTGGAGGATACACATAAAAGAGACCATATGGCAACATGTGGAGAGACTCATCCTGAGGGGGGGAATCAGGGAAAAATACCTATTGTACTTGTTGTGGGGGGGGGGCAAGGTTGGCCTCAATGATGGAAAATCTCTTCTGCCATATATGCAGACACCACTCATGAGGCATCAGAATGGACCTGCAAAATGTTCTGCTAATGTGTTGGTTTCCCCCGGAATGTGCATTGCAACTATCAAGCAGTCTGAGGAGATCGGACATTGCTATACTCTCATGGCCTCTCTGCAAAGAGGGTAAGATCAGGGTCCTCCTTGTTTGTTGATGCAACAGACATGCTGTTGGTCTGAACTGCAATAGTCTCTAGAGGAAGAGCATATCTGAATGCCAGAAACACTAACAGCACTGCTCTCATAACCTGTACATTCAATTTCTCTCAGGGGAAACCATGTGTCTTGGGACCAGCCTTCCCAAGAAATGCCCCCCATCCCACCCCATCCCACGTGGTAGGTGTCCTTAGTCACTGTGGCCATTGGAGGAGGTAAAACAAAAGGTCAGCCTAGATAAATTTCATCTAATTGGATCCACGACTGGATATGATGTTTGCAAATTGGAGTAAACTTGACTGGAAAAGACAGGGGTTGCCAAAAAATAGACCACTGAACAGCTAGAGTCCATTGAAACACACGCATATAGTAATGTGCTAAAGGGAGCAGGACTACTGCTGCTACCGCAGACCCCAATGTTTGAAGAATGAACCTGGCTGTAGGAGATGAGTGGGAAAGGATCTGATGAACCTGACCGTGTCTATGTGATGAGTTGATAGGGATGCAATTAGTGATGTTATGTTCAGATGTGTACCAATGAACTCCAGGATCTGTACTGGTGTCAGCTTTGATTTGAAGAAATTTGCTGTTATTTGCAGTGAGTGGTAAATCTGGAGCAAATAGTCCCTGGATTGTTGAAGGCAATGCATGGATGCGGACGTGAAGAGCCAGTTGTCTAGATATGGAAACCCTCAATCTCTTGAGTCTCAAGTGAGCTGCCACCACTGCCATACATTTGGTAAACACCCTAGGGGCTGTGGCGAGTCCAAAGGGCAGTGGTCTGAATTGATACTGACCATCTCCCAGTCAAGTGTAAATGTCTTTCGAAGTGTCTGTCTATTTTGATGTGATAGTACGCATCCTGAAGATCAACAGAGCATATCCAATCCTCCTTGTGAAGGGAAGGCAGCATGTACCGTGATCATTCAGAAATTTTACTTTTTCACATACTGGTTTAATTTGCTAAGATCTAAAATTGGTCTGAGATTCCCCCATCTTTTTGGGCACTAAAAATAAGCACAAGCTCCAAACCTCATTTGGTCTGGTGGGATCTCTTGGATGAATCTCTTGTCTAGCAGCAGCTTTTGAATTTCTTGTGCTGCTGCCTTCCTCTGACTGGATGGAATGTCAGGAAGCTTCTTTCTTTTGATGAAAGGGAGTTGGGAAAATGGAACCTCTGGATATTATTTTTAGACCCATGCATCTTCTGTTATATTTGACCAGGTATCTGGGTGCAAAGACAATCATCTTCCAACTGCCTCCAGAGGGAGACAGTCGGACAGCACTTAAGGAGCACTGGAAGGGTCTGTCTAGAAAAGAATCATGGAAACCCTGATTCTGTGGGCCTTGTCTGCCTCTAGGGAATAAGTACCATTGGAACTGCCTCCTCTGCCTCTGGAGGAGTTGTCGGGCAACATATACCATTGGAACTGCCTCTGGAGGAGTTGTTCCTGCATGAGTCTTGGAAAGGTCTCCAAGATTTGCAGAACTACATTTTCTTACTGCCTCTTTGATTACTAGAAAAAGTTCATTGAGGGGTAGAAAACTTGATTCCCACAGCAGACAGTCTTCCCTTCTTGTTCACTGTGGGTAAGCATTTCTTTAACCGATGGACCAAATAAGGATGTGCAATCAAAGGAAGCACTGAATTAAGATGTCTTAAGGGCTCTGCAAAGTCACACAGTTGCATTCAGGAATGTCTGCTTATGGCAATGCCTGAACCGGCAGCCTATGAGGTGCCTTCAGCTGCGTGAGAGATCAACCTCACGGAAGTATTGGAAAATGACAAAAAAAGAGTAGCCAATTGAGAGGATGATCTTTTGAAATCTACTGAAGACATAGAATACGAGAGAATTTAATAGTTCCTTAGTCAAATCTCTCTGCAGTCTTGTGAAATGTGCCAGGCAATTAAGAGACCTCTGCAAAGGTCGCCGAGGCAAAGACTCGCTTTCCAAATCTGTCCAGTGCCCTGGACTCTGTCTGGCAGTTCCAATAGCTCTTTTTAAGTGGCTGCCAACACCATCATAGCATCTGCTGGGACTCCTTTGCTCCACTGGGATCTATCCTTAGGAGCAGCTAAGAATTTGTCAGGTGGTTTTGGAATGGGTTCGACAGTATCTGGCTCCTTCCATGCCCAGCAGGAAATTAAATCAATGAGTTCATCCACCGGGGTGGTATCTCAAGACAAAGATGGGCCAGAACCAAAAAGCTGCCAAAAATAAGGATTCACCTGGACAAGGATTTTCAGAAGACCAACCACCTTTATGTCTAAAGATCTTGAATACATCTTCAAAGGAAATATATGGTGGTGATCAGGGGGACCCTTCATCGAAATCAGTATCCTCCGTGAAAGATTCTCGCGGGGAATGTGTGTGCCATCTCTTGCATGTTCTCTTCCGATGAATCTCCTCCAGGGGATGTTGGAGGGGAGGTATCTGAAGACAGGGTAACTCCTCTATGGAAAGTGATTGAAATCTAGTTGGAACTAGCTGTCCCTAGGCCTGATCGACTCAGAGAGCTTGGAATCGAAGAGGGATAGGAAGTGGATCCTAGGGAAGAGAGACTGGTTCTCTAGAAACAGAAAAAGCCTCTTCCATACCCTTGAATGCAGACGGGCCCAGAGAAGCTGTAGCCACCTGCACGAGAGCAGAGACTTCCAGTACAGGTAGATAACTCCTATCAGATCAGTGTCTTGAAGATGGAACCGGACCTGAACTCTCCATTGCCGAGGCTCCGAGAGGCAAGGATGGATTCAATAACATTGGAGTAAATGCTAGCCCCATTGATCTGACATCAACACTTTGGCTCTGGGACCCGTTCCAATCTGAAGGCATAGGATTGGAGCTAGTCAAGGATGATGTTGAAGAAGTGACTTTTTTTTCTGATCCAACTCCAGACCTCTCAGGACTGTCGGATCCTGGGGCACAAACTGAGGACAGGTCAGAGGAGGAGACAGAATCATATAAGAGGTTGGAAGACTCATGTATCCAACAGGGGACAGAGCCAGTATGACCGCCATCTGGACTGGAACTCTGAGAAATGTTTGCATCATCTTACCTACATCTGCTTCTGATGAACTTCTGGAGGATGTGCTGGACTATGGTCTGGAATGTTTCTTGAGAATCTAAATGAAAGGAGAGTGCAGAGTAGGAGAAACTGGATCCAGGATGAACTCTGTTGAGTGAATTATTAGTGATTGTGAGGGATCTGAGGAGCCATAGGGCTGGCTGATATAACAGGATCCAAAGCTTTGTGATCCGACCTTTTCAGATCTGAAGATCAAGCATTCAGATCAGAGTATTTTCAAATTTTAGTTGGCTGTTCCAACAAAGCCCTAGGGGACTTCTGCAGAGAGCATTTTCTACACTTAGAAGGAGCAAATTCCGTAGTTTTAACGGGGGGAGGGGGGGTTGAGCCCCATAAGATGATGTTGAAGCATAAGGAAGTCCTTTTAAAATCAGTTTGCTGTGTCAGTCGGCCAATGCCCTGAAATTAAAAGCAGGCCAAATATTGCAGTTAGTTTCCAGATGGGCAGCTCCAAGACAATAAATGCATTTCTTGCATCACTACAATAAAAACACTAAAAGGAATATGAGGAGAATTTAAAAAAAAAAATAGAAAGGAAAGGAAGAAAGATTACCAGCAATGATGATCAAGAAAATACCCTGTGTTACATAGTGAGGAAGAGAATACCAACTACAGTAAAAAAGGAAAATACTATAAATATAGCAATGAACTTGAAGCTATAGCATAACACTAAGGGTGAGGTTGAGGAGCAAAGGAAATTCTTATTTAAACAAATCTACTAAAATCACTTACAAAACACTAAAATCATGGCTCGAGATAAGGACCATGAGTCCAAGCATGATGGTAGCAAATGATGTGGGGTATTGAGGAGCCTCAAGGGCATTATGGGTAGAAGGTGGAGCTCGAGAGTTAGATCTAACGTCTAAAGTACGCGGCTGAGTCAGATCAGAGGATCAGATCCAGACCCATTTGTTGAGGAAGAATGAAAAGGACAACATCAGATCCAAGATTATAAAGATTTTTTCTGTTTATACTAGCCAAGCCAATGGCAAAAATGTAGCCAAAACGTATGTGTGGTTTTGTGGAAGGTACCAAACATATGACAAATTTAGTAAAACAAAGATGAGCCAGACGTAAGCAGAATATAAGAAAATATTGCTATCACTGGTAGGGTTGGGCATTTAATAGTGTAAACATGGAGGTTATGAATATGGCAATAGAAGCATTTGCCTTCCTTGATGCAATAATAGAGGTAATTAGCAGGATATATGAAGAATCAGAGGGAAGAATTAAAAAGGGAAGGTTCCTCTCAAATGGCAGTGTTTGAAAAGATGAACCAGGCGAAGGTTCCCTCGTTCTCAATTTATTTCCTTTATATTTATAGCAGCCATTAAGAAAGAAAATAAGGACTCAAAATTTGAGGATTTTATTAGTATGGTAATAAAGAAAAGTTGGCTTTATCTGCAGATATTATTTTGCATATGATAAATGTAGAAAGGGACAATTCTGTGTTGTGGAACATCCTGAGACACTTTCAAGTCTTTTTGGGATAGAAAATAAATTAAGATAAGTACAGTTGTTTAAGTAAACATACCATAAGAGTAGATGTTCAAATGACCACTGCTGCATTAGTCTCATCTATAAGGGTTATAGTCTGCCAAGGATATAACATCCAGCCAGCTTCCAAAGCTCAAGGGCACCTTCCACATGCCCAAACTGTTAGTCAGTTCGAGCTAAGCTGAGATGACTAAAAAGTCAGGCTTGGGTGCCAAGCCCTTAAGAGCTTTCATGCCAACAGAGACAGGGAGGATGAACCCTGAAAGGACAATGCAAGGAACAACAAAAAATATGTATTCACACCCTGGCATAAACAATGCACCAAAAAAATAAGCGGGATGGAAGGAGGGAGCAGCTACCTCAGCAGTGATTATTCAAACATCTGCTGCTGTAGTAAGTTTACTTACACAACTGTACTGTGTTCATCATAGATATCACTGCTGCAGTACCTTTAGATATATGGATAGATTACCCTAGCATACCACATTTGGGAGGCAAAAGGAGAAGGGTCCAGAAGTTACTGGAGAATGGTCCTAACAAAGTCTGATCTACACCTAGAGAAGGAAACAAGCTTACAGTGTTTTGAAAACATGCACAAAGGACCAAGTTGCAGCTTCTAGAATATTTCTAGAATCCAACCCTTTCCAAAAAAGGCACAGATGAAGCCAAAGCCCTGATAGAGTGGGCCTTGACCTTGCCTTTAATAGTTTTGTGGTATTGAGTACAACATAGTTAATAGCTTTAGGCAACAATTTGGAAATAGTCTGTTTTGCCACAGTCTGCCCCTTCTTACCTTCAAAACAAATTGATCTGAAGATTGGAAAGATTTAGTTCTGTCAAGATAGTACCTGAGTTGGCAAGGTATAGAGTATTCTTTCTCCCTCCTTTTTAGATCCATGAAAGAAAACAGGAAGATGGATAGTTTGTCAGAGTAAACTTGGATATCACTTTAGGCATAAAAGAAGGATTAGTTCTTAAAGACACCGTCTCTGTGGGAAATGAGATAGGGCTGACTCACCATAACACCTTACAACTTGGATAACCTTCGTGCAGAGGTCAGGCCAATCAGTAAATCTGTCTTCCAAGTTATGAACCTCAAGTCAGCCAGTTGGCTGGTTCAAGTGGAGCAAGGGTTAGTTTCTCAAACAAAATTAAGATCCCAAGGAGGAGCCACTGTTTTTTTTTTTTTGGGAGCCCTCTTATGCAATACTCTTTTCAAAACTATTTTGACATGAGAATGTATTGAAAGAAGAGGATCCATGGGCAGACTTGCTGAGAAATGAATCTTGACAGAGGAGTAAGAAAGGCCATACAACAGCAACTCACACAAATATTGCAAAACAAGATACCAACTAACCCATAACAGGTGCTGGTTACATTGTTGCATCAACTAGAAAAGCTCTTCCACTTGCTAATATATATATTTTTTGTTAGTAGCAGGTTTTCTTGCCTCCATTAGTACCTGTTGCATGTCAGTAAACTGGTACCTAAAGGGAATTAAGACTCTATCATCCAGGAGGCAGTTGAAGTTACTGAGATCGAAGTGCATCAAACAACCTTATTCTTGTAAGAGTAGATCCACTCTGTGCAGAAGCTTGTGGTAATTGCCCCTGGACATATAAAAAACAAATAGATCTTGGGGGATTCCCTCTGACTCTGCAGACGTATCCCGGACATCTGTTGAAGGGGTGAAAAAGCATATAAGAACATTCTTGTCCAAGGAAAAGAACAGGCATCTGTCTTTCAGGCCTTCTTGCATGCAGTCCTGGAACAGAATCTTGCCAGCTGACAGTTCAGAGAGGAGACAAGTAGGTTTACTTGATGAAATCCCCAAAGCTGTGTTAAATACTGAAAGACCCCCTGATCTAGTTTCCATTCATGAGGGTCTGCCATGGTCTTGCTTGGCTTGTCTGCCACACTGTATTGCTTTGACAGACTGTAGGGTGCTTGTAGAGACAGCCTGTGCTGTAAAGCCATACTCAGCTAACATATCTAGTCTGCAAAGGGGTTATGACCTGATTCTCCCTTGCTTGCGGAAGTACATGACTGTGGTACTGACTGTAATAACCTAAAGAGGTTCCATAGACCAAACATGATTCAGAGAGTTCTGTGCTTCAATCAGGGAAAGCCTCTCTTTTACATTTATGAGCTTGCACCTGTCCTTGGCGTCTCAAACACCTTGCACTTTTATCCTTCCTGAAATGCTCCCAGAGCAAAGTCTGTGGTGACTGACTGCTATGGAACAGAGAGGGAGAAGTGAAGACCCATATTTATGGATATCTGCAGTCTCCATTACATATCACTTCTGACGAACTCCATCACTTGGATTTGAAGAGAGAAAGGGTGTTGGTGCTGGGACCAAATTGGCTTCAGATACCATTGGAATCTTATCACTGTGGAGTGCTGCCAGAGGTACCAGGAATTATAGTTGCCATGAGACCTAAAATCCTGAGATATTCCCTTACAGTGACTGAAGTCAGATTGAAAAACCTTAGAAATAAATCTAAAAAGTTCTTTGAACTGAGGTGTCTAACTGGGATCTATGTTAGAAGACAGAGTTTTCAGAAACTTGAACATATGATAGCGTTTCTGAAAACCCGAACATAACATCTACTTTTTTTATGTTTTTATGTTTATGCAGGGGGACAAGCCCCCCTGCACCCCCCACACCCCCTGCAAATAATATACACCAACTCTGAGATTGACTTCCCAATCCTCTCTGTACCACGATATCCATTCAAAAGCTTTGAGTTTTCAAAAGCCTGATTATATGCTCTCGACCACATGAATTTTGAGTTTCTGAAAACTCGATCAACTGATAGGGAACCATCTAGCTGACATAACCCAGCAACACAATCCTGTGTGAAGGAGTAGAAAGACTTCTGAATGTTCTCTTGGAACCCTAACTTGTGTAAGAGATCTCTTACCCAAGTGAAAGTTTCTTGACACTTTGAAAAAGACTCTGCAAAGATAAACAACTTTTCTAGATATAAACAAATGTGAATACCCTGTAGCCTGCAATGAACTACAACCGGAGAAAGACACTTTGTGAACACTTCTGGTATAGCGGATAGTCCAAAGAGGCAGAAAATTGATAACATGATACAGACGCACACAATCTTAAGACATGTCTGAAGTCTGAATGAATTGGGGATGTGATAAGCATCTTTTAAATCTAGTGTTACCAGCAAACCCTAATAAGGAAGAGGTAATGGATTGTGAAGTGAAATCATTTTGAACTTGGGCACTATCACAACCAGCTTTAGTAAATAAAGACACAGAACTGTTTATCCAAGCATTTTCTTTCTTTACCATTAAAAACATCCTTGAAAAAAAGCTTTCCCCACCTGGGAAGAAGAAACTGGTAATATCACTCTCTGAGACAGCATATAATGGACAGGTGGAAATAATACAGCCTGGCCTGGTAGATGAGGAGTTATCCCCTGGAAATAAGGAATTTCCTCCCACTGCCATCCATGTAACCTTGATGAATGGTCTTCAGAACCCATTTGTCTGAAACTATCTGTTCGGAATCTACTTCTCCGAACTACAGGCTAAAACTAAAGGACTGTGGCTAACAAAGTTTGCTGATGACTGCAAACTGGGAGCGAGATTTGAAACTCCTTTTGATTTCAACATCTTTCAATAAGGTCTTACACGGACTAATGAGTGGTGCCAAAGTCATGATCATAAACAATGCAAAAAATGCATCATCATCTCCTTCGGCAAGGGTGATGTTCCTGCAAACTACTACATCAATAGCAATACCCTAAGCACACAGTCAGTGGTGAGAGATCTGGGCACACAGTTTGACAACAACCTTAACTTTGATCACCAGGTCTTCACGGTGGTAAGAAGGGCATTTTATATTGCTCATCTCATAACTAAGGACATTGCCTCCAGAAAAAAAGAGAGGTTATAACCCCCCTGTACTCTTCCCTCATATGCTCCCTTTGGTATGTTCCTTTCCAAACATCTGCAGTAATTGGAGAGACCACAAAGGTTCCTTACAAAGTAAACTCGGGGTCTTCAAGATATGTCTTATGTGGACAGACTAAAATCATTGTCACTTTACTCTGTGTCATACAGACTGCTCAGAGGCAAGGTTGTCTAACAGGTGCCTTTCCCAGCTTTAATGGAAATGTTGCACATTTGCAAGTCAAATGGCACGCGGGTCACTCGCTCAAAAGGACCTTAACCTGGTATATGACATCAACAGAACTTGCTGGAGAGACAGATTTGTCTCATAGATGTTGCCTCACCTTTGGAATAAGCTTCCTAGTCACGTTAAACAAAGCTACTATTTGGCCCTATTTAAACGTAATTTGGACAACTGCATGGGTAACCAGAAAAATCACACCAGGAGTTCCACCTATCTCTCTCTTGAACATGGCAAAAGGTACTGATTTTAGGGTCTACTTGAACCAGACACCGTTGGGAACACAGACTAAACTAAAGGCTCTGGGGTCATTAGTCTAGTAATCCCCTATGATACTATCTGTTGCCTAAGAGAAAAGTGATGATTTCTGGAAGGGAAAGGGTACTTGCTGGGGATAGTGGGTACAAGGTTCCTTTAACAGTCATTCTGACTTACTGGACTGCCTTAGTTTGAGGCAGTTCATGAATTCTTTTTGGAATCCCCCTTGCCATTCGTCTTGAAAGTCTGTTTACCTAAATTTTGTCAAGGCTATTTATTTTGTTTTTGTTAAAATTAAATGAGGGTTAAAGAATCCCTTAGAAAATTTGGAAAGGGACGGCTGAAAAAACTTAAGATTGCCTGTATCAACTCACCCCTTTTTATCACACTTTTTGATCACATCTATAGCAAAGAAACCAAAAACTAAAACTCTATCCAAAGGAAAATTTAAAACCTCATTTTAACACCACCTGGGAGGTTCTGAGAAAATAGCAATGCAAACCTCTTCAGAACAGTACCAATGGCCATAGCCCTTGAAGAAGTATCAGGAAGTCATACACACACTGTATAGAATGAGTTATGACTTGTGCATTTAAAGCAGATTTTTCTTTACAAGAAGAAACTTGCAGACAAAACATTCTTTGTACTATCACAGTCAGAATAAACTAACATGACCCTGACAATTTAAAATTCTGAAAATCAAAGATGCAGAGGCATACATTTTTCCAATATAGTTATCAATAATATTCCCATCCTTATCAGAAAGAGTAGGAATGGAATTAACTACATGCAACAGTAGGATTAACTAAAGTGATAGCTGCTGGGCCAGGTTCGGGAGAGTGTATTTAAACAAAAGACCGAGGAACTGTACATATTCTATCTTTTTAAGGGCAGCTGGAGGATTATCAGGAAAAGTGACACAAAATCCTAAAAAGCTGAGACCGAGATGGAGGAATGTGTGAATGTTCTGGAAATTTCTTCTGTAACCGCTCATAGTATTTTCTGAGGGACTAAGAAACCTTTGTGTCCTCCCACTGAAAACACTGGCATATTTTGGAAATAGTTTCAGAGAAAGAGAAATCCCCTAGGGAGAAACACAAACTGAGCTCTCCTCAGAGTCTGAAACAGAAATGAGAGGAGAAAACACTGCATCTGTCCCTTCATATTGATGTTCAGAATCTTGAATCTGCTCAGGAAAAGAGGTATCCTCTCATTATTTTACCAGAAACTACCTGACAAGAAGGATCAACAACCTGATTAAACCCAAAGCCAGTAAACTACTCATGTCTAAGGAAATTTGAGAAGTAAATAATTGTTGGGTTTCTGTTTCTTTTTGACAGGAAAAAATGGTGTCAATAGTGTTATTAATGGCAGCAGTGATTTTCTGATGGAAGGGCATAACAATCTGACAAAACAGGGAAGTCTGCCCTGTTCTCTCTTCCTGGACTAACAAGAGTAGCTCTCCCTTACACTCTGAGGGAACCACAAAAGCCGCAGAGAATGTGGCTAACCCCCAGTCCATAGTGGCTGTAGGTGCACTGTTTAAAGAGGATAATTACTAGGACTTGTGTACTGCATGATAACTAAGAATCAGAGACAGAAATATTGGGAAGAGAGACTGGAAAAGTAATTTACAAAATCCAGAAGGTTTAGGGTTTTTGCCTGGATGTGATGCACAGTTACTTTAATACCCCAAGTAGACTTCAAAAAAAGTTCTCTTCTCAGACAGATAAGTGTTAGAGGTGTGACTGGAAAGACAGGCAACTGGGAACATTTTTTTTTGAAGTGTGACAAGTTGGTAGATTTTAAAAGTACACTGTCTACAATATTCAGGGAGCAAATTGCTGTAACTAAGAAAATTATTCTTTTGAGCTGGGAAACAAGATCTGAACTGCCTACATATTTTAAGGCCTTATTAAATTTAATTCTATCAGCTGCCAAAAAACACTTATTTATTTTACATTTGTTGACCGGGCTAGTCTGGCTGGATACATGTCCATTTTCAGCAGAGGCCCGTGGAGAAAAGCTCCACTATATACTGGTACATTACATAAAATACATTACTATAAGATACAACTTATAAGGATTAATGAACTAATTGAATGTAGGATATTAACAATACAGAAGCATTGCTACAGAAATGTACAGTTCTTAAATTACATCATTTTTACAGAATATGTATAATACTTAAAATACTAAATACTGAGTAGAATTATTAGAAAATGGATATCAAAATTTAAACCAACTGCAACTGAAGTACTGAATATTGTTAAGTTTTGCAACTAGTAGTGGTAGTCACGAAGTTTAACAAAATGATTAAAGCTGATTTTTGCGTGTATGTTTTTGGCTCTCACACGAGTCCCTGTGTGACTATATGTGTGCCTGCATGTGCTGGAAAAATTACTAGTGTAATTCAAGAACCAGTAGATGCACCTCTATAGCAGCATGTTGAACTCTCTTCAGGAAACAGCAGGGAAATGTGGCACAGTCATTTCTGAACTGCATTAGTACTCTTATTCAAAGTACACAGCTCATGCAGAGGTACTGCATAGCAAGGAATTTAACACTGCTGTAAATGAACTGCATAGTCTCTCTGAACTGGCAACTGTCCTTTTTCCAAAATTTTTCCCAAACACTGGCCTTATTAAAATGGGAACTGGACACTAGATAATTACTTCAATAATGACCTTGCCCTTTAATTCCAATAAATGCAGCATTATTCAGCTCGCTCATTCTGGGAGGAGGGAGGCATCCCACAATAGGCGCAACAACAGCATTAATAGCCTGGCAAGCACTGTGCTACGGAAGCAGTGGGCTGCTTTGTCAAGAAGTTGCACATGCAAGGAAAACATGCATGCACCACATAAGGCAGGAACTGTAGAAATTGAAAAGCATACCTCTCAACTTCTTAGTGTGAGAATTCTGGACATGGGCAAAAATAATAAGAGCACAGGACCAAAAAAGAGAATTTTTAAATATTGCTCTTATAAACTTAGAAAGTTGAAAGAAAAAGAAGATATGCACTTACCATAATGTTCCATGTGAGTTGTTCACCTCGCCTTCATTCTTACACATGGGTTCGGAGACGATCCATCAGTTCCGAGTCGGCCGCTTTCACAAGCTCAAGGCCTTAGAGTAGCTCGAGGCCAAGTCCCCATCCTATGATGCTCTCTGTCTCACCTCAGATCTAGTTTGCTGATCCCAGCATGTAACATACATAACACATAACAGGTACTCCAGCTGGAGTAAGAAATAGTGTAACAAAACTCACCAGACCGCAAGTCCCCTGGAGGGGGAAGGTGGGTGGGAATGTAAGAATGAAGGTGAGATGAACAACTCCCATGGAATGTTATGGTAAGTACACAACTTATTTACTGTTCAATCTTGCCATTCATTCTTACACATGAGTAGCGTCCCAAGCACCCTAATCCTGGGTGGCTCACGGAGTATAATCCTGAGGACAGTGGAACCAAAGGAAGCCCTGTCACTGGAGGCCCTGTCTACTTTGTAATGAGTGATGAAGGTATGTGGCTTAGACCATGTAGCAGCTGCACATATAGTGTCCGAAGGTAGCCTATCCACATACGCTGAGGAAGTAGAAACAGCCCTAGTGTAATGCGCTTTTACGCTATGTTCTAATGGATGACTCACTGAGGAATATGTGAATTTTATGCAGTCAGTTAACCATTTGGAAAGAGTAACTATGGATACTGGTAGCCATTTTGACAAGATAGTACGCATCCTTGAGATCTACAGAACACATCCAATCACCAGTTCCTAGGAACGGAAGAATTGATTGAAGCATAACCATCCGAAACTTTTTCTTTACGAAGGTGTTGAGTCTGCTGAGGTCCAAGATGGGCCTCCGGTCCCGTTTTCTTTGGAACTAAAAAGAATCTGGAGTAAGTTCCGGATCCTACTGGGTCAGCCAGATGACTCCCCTTTTCCTGCAGCCTTTGGATTTCTATGGCTGCTTGATCCCTGAGACTGGGTGGAATGTCTGGGATATTCATTCACACAGGTGGGGTTTCTGAGAACAGGATGATGTAACCTCTGGTAACAATGCTTTGTACCCAAGAATCTTTTGTAATTTCTAGCCAGGCATCTGGATAGAAAGACAAGCGACCCCGGACTGCCTCCAGAGTAGGACAGTCGGGCCTCCTTTCAGGAGTGCTGGTAGGGCTTTCCAAAGAACTGATCCCTGTCGCCCTGGTTTTGCGGACCCCCTCTGCCACCTGGGCGCCACTTTCCATTATTACCCCCCTCCTCCGCCCCTGGAGGGGGGTTCACTACGTGTGTTCTGAAAAGCTCCTTGGGACTTACGGAACCACATTTTTCCACACTTTTGCCCTTTGGGGTACGGTCTTGTAGGGGTGGAAAAATGGACTCCTACAGCAGATAGAGTCTTTCCATCTTGCTCACACCTAGTGAGGGTCTCCTTGACTTCAGGCCCGAAAAGGGACAAGCCATCAAATGGGGTATTCACGAAGAAAGACTTGAAAGCTTCCGCAAAGGAGCATCAGTGCATCCAGGAATGTCTCCTAAGAGCTATTGCTGAACCTGCTGCCTGACTCAAACCATCGGCTGCATAAGAAATGAGCTGCATGGACTAATTAACTATGGAATTAAGGGTATTGAGCTGGGCCGTCACCTTATCCGAGACACCTTCAGCTGTACTACCCTGCAGAGTATCCCCAAGCTCTTTTAGGAGATCTCTTTGAAGGCAAGTAGAATGTGTCAAATAGTTGAGCGATCGCATGGCAAAAGTCACTGAACTAAAGATGCATTTCCCATACCTATCTATCATCCTGGAGTCTCTATTAGGAGGATGGACAGTAGAAGAGGTTTCAGACATCTCTTTCTTGGCGGCCTCTGCCACCACCATGGCATCAACTGGCACTCCCTTGGTACGGAATATTTTGTCTTGGGGTGAAGTAATACATTTGTTGGACCTCCGAAAGACAGGTTCCACCGTATCAGGAGACTCCCATGCCCTTCGAGCAACTAACTCCATGAGTTCATCGAAGGGTGGAGTCACCTAGGAGGTGGAAGGTTGAGACCCAAAGGCCTTCAGGATCACCGACTCATCATCAGTAGGGCTAATGGACTGCCAGTCACCCCCTCTGCTTCAGGACTTCAAGGATATCAGAAAAGAAGATATCCTCCGAGGGGGACCATGGGGACTCTTCTGACTGCTCTAAATTGGTGTCTGATGTGATAGACTCCTGTGGGGAGTCTAAATGCCTCCTCTTGCAAAGCTTCTTCCTGGGAACCTCATCAGTGGGGGCTTCTGGTAAGGTCTCAGTAGAACATGGGTCACCCAGTGGGGCTACCTGAGGCTCTGGGTCTCGACGCTTTTCAGGTACCTGCGATGTAGAGGTAGAAAGTGGCACTTTAGGGGAGGTGGAGGAAGGCCGTGATGACATAGGAGTCTTGGAAGACATAACTCTCCTCATAGCATCGAAGACTCCAATTCTCCAACATGAGGAAGCAGCTGGTTCTGAAGAAGATGGCAGTCTCCCCGGTGTCAACACAGTGGGCTCCAACCTAGAGGAAGGAGCCGAAGCTCTGAGTAGAAGGGTCAAAACCGACCCATCGGTTCGACTCTCCTCCCCAGAGCCGACCAGAGTGCGTCAGCTCCCAGACTCCTTGAATGGCACAGAAGTAGTCTGAGTTGACTGAGTCTATGGCACTGGAACAGGCCTCAGCTCCGAAGGTTCCACCATCATCAGGTCCACCTCCCCCGGCTCCGAAGGCCCGGCCTGATGGAGTAGACACAGCAGGTAGCATAGTCTTCGGCTTCGAAACTGGTTGGGTCGAAGCCGATAATTTGGCCAGTGCCGGATTCTTGAGAAGCGTCTGCACCACTCGGTCCACATCCACATTGGAGAGAGTTCTCAAAGAACGAGTAGAAGGTATCGAGGAAGCCACTGATTGCAAAATGGGCAACCTCAAGGTTTTGGAGACCGGTTCTGAAACACAAGCTCGGTTCTTGGCTCCAAAGACTGCGGAACCAGTGACCGCACCTTTTCAGTAAGGCTTGGAGCAGACTACTTTGGTTCTGACAAAGTTTTAGATGATTTTGAGCCCTTCGATGACTTAGAAGCCCGATCAGCCTTGTCCAACGATTTCTGGAAATCTGGTTTCAGTAAGCCCCTGACTACCAGTTTCCTCGTACGCTCCAGTAACACCTTGCTGCTAAAGGCGTGACTGATGGAGCAATTCTCCTGAAGATGGACTGCCCCCAAACAGTACACACAAGTGACATGCAGATCAGTTATGGACATTTTCTGCCCACACTTAGGGCATTTCTTAAATCCAGATTTTTGTTTTTTCCTTTTGATCAGCCATATCAAAAAAAACAGTACAAGTCCAGTGAACAACCCAAGTCTATATATATATATATATATATGTGTGTATGTATGCAAATCTGGTTCCCAGCCGGAAAACCAGTCAAGAAAAAACAGACTAATCTAATAACACACAGACACATACAGCAAAAAACACTAAAGTTGTGACTCTACAAATCTAACTTATTTAAACTGTCTGATAAAAGTATTTTGAATTTTCTAACTTATCTAAACTAACGAGAAAGGGAACAACAAAAAACGCGGCCAATAAGGCCTAAGAGCAGCCACTCTATAAAGATGAAGAAATTTGTCCAAACAGTAAAGACAAAGCCTAAACAACAAACTAAGTCTAACTTTCCAAAAACACACTAATTATATATGGAAATATATGGAAAACTGTCCAAAAAGTTTGAATAAAGAAGAAATACTGGCCCGAGCCCTTTCTCGACCTCCGATCTGTTGTAGCGGCAAACTAGATCTGAGGTGAGACAGAGATCATCATGGGATAGGGACTTGGCCTCGAGCTACTCTAAGACCTTCAGCTTGTGAAAGTGGCTGACTCAGAGCCGATGGATTGGCTCCGAACCCATGTGTAAGAATGAACAGCGAGATTCAACAACTTCACATCAACAGATTTTCCACTAGCATGCATTTTCTGATGGGTAAGATGTGTGAAACCCAACATTTGTCATTTAGTGACTTATCCTTGGTGATGGGACAGAAAACCACAATTTTTACCGGATTTAAAAAAATATATATGGAGAACTGAGAGGGATGTTTGCAAGGCTACTGGGGGGTCCTCAGTCTTCCTACTGGTCCAGGAAGTGGGTTGGGCTGAGCCCATCAGGGGCTAAAGATGGTTTCGCAGACCCAGTGAATGAGGAAAGGAGCTGGTGGCAGCTGATGGTCAGTTGTGGGGAAGAAAAAAAAGACTGTAGCATTGTGACACTTGGTAAAAAAAAAAAAAGTTACGATTACAAAGCAAAAGGTCACATCTTTAAAAAAGACACCATCATAAAAGAAATGGAGACAATGGTATATAAGTTAAAGTATATCCAGAGTTGTTCTGCCAAAGTTAAAAGAAAAAAAAACAGACTTGATAGCTCATATACTGGTAAACTGGCATTTTTAGTCATTCCAGAGAGATCATTGCCCCTTTTTAAGCATTGTCAAATAAATCTATTTGTAAAAACAATGATGTGCCATGAGTCAGTTAGACAAACATGAAAGCATTTGAAAAGTATGATTCTTAAATGGAAATATCAACAGGGATGGAAAACTAAATATCTTCAGGACCTGTCATTATATGGTTTCTTACAGGTTACATAAAGTAGACCTTTGCTTAACCTATAAAGCAAAGCCTGATGTGCTGCTTGAAAAGTCTACACCTGTGAAAGCTCACACTAGATCATGCAACATAACGCTAAAATAAAAACAACAATATGAAAAATAGAATGAAAAAATGAAATGCGTTCTAAGACCATGGAATAAGCTTACCCTTACACTAAGAATGCAGATTAAGGTCATCCAAAATAATACTGATATTCATGGGATGCAGAAATTACAATAAGGTGTTATCAGCAATAAAGTTTCTTTAAGACCAGGAGCTTGACAATCAAACCTATCAATCTCTGTAATGTGGACTTCATCTGAATCTCATCATAATGTAATAATGAAGTCTTCTCCTCATCAGCTAAATAACATTATAAAATGTTTCCAATTAATTTTGTGAAAAAACTAAACCATCAGTTTTACTAGTCCTTAGGTCAATAATTTCTTTCAAAAATAATTTCAGTTCTCTTTCTAAGAGGTGATTATCTTCCTACTACTAGCCAAAGCCTTGACATAAATTAGACATGAAACAAGGATTCCAAAAGAATTCTGATAGCACAGGGCTAAACATTAATTTATATCAGAATAAAGCGTTAATATGGTGGTTGGCAAACAGGTACCTAAGGATCTATATTAAAAAGCCTGTACTACTATGTAATTATCTAACAAAAAATGTGATACCTCATCAGCTAAATATGGCCATACTGCTCTGCTAGATAGTTAACATCTGTACAGTGCAGTGTTATACTAAGTGATCAGAAACACAGTTCCATGCGACTGATGAGATTCAGCATGTCTTCTGATTTTCCTTAGCTGGTGTATGCAGCTGACTGTCCTTAATGTCACAATAAAGTACGAATTAATTTCTTTATGTCACAGGATACTACCCCAACTGGGATCCCAGTGAAGTGAAAACCCAAGAATGCTAATACTTTCAGGTGTTCTACTGAAAAGAGTGTCACAGAAGATGGTTGTGAAGTATAAAAGTGAATGCCTATTGCCAGCTTGACCAGGACAACAATGAACATAAAATGCTCTTAAAGGATTAGAACACTAGCATTTTCCAAATGATAATGTTACTTCGAGTGCTATGTAACTCGTACTTGGTGGCTAACATGCTGCTGCTGTGAAACTGGATAACAGCCCATTGGTGCTGCAAGTGTTTAATAAATGAAAGAAAGAAAACACGGACTTAAAATGAGCACATTTTAGGTGCTGCATTACATTACTGTTGATTAATGAGCAAACGTGTTTTTATTACCTTTTCCATCTCTAAAATCTTGTCCTGCATTTCTTTCAGAGCACACTGTGATTCAGCGTCTTTCAGTCTGGCCTGCACCAATTCTTTTTCCAGCTGTAGTACAAATTCCTCAGTGTACCGTGAACTGTTTTTATGCTATAAAAATACAACATGATGACCATTACATTGAAAAATAACAGTATTTTGGATTTGAGTATAATTTCATGTTACATGTAATAAAGGAATTTGAACTGTCCACATCTCAATTCATAAAAGAATAAATTAACTGCAGCCTGTCGTCACTGCAAGACACCTGTCAAAAGATATGAACCTTAAAATATGATCTAACAGCAAAACAAAAAAAGTTCTCTCAAAACTGATGCAGGAAAGTAAAACTGTAACATTATGTCATATTCTACATGTAATGGTGTCCCCTTAATGGGGGAAAATCTACAAAAGTGCAAGAAGAAAAGAGTAACTGGAAACATAGTTGCAAAACCAAGAAAGTGAGCTAAAAATCTCTTTGGTGATTAAACTAGATAAACTAATCAAAACAATGCACCCACAGGCATATAAATTCACCCATGGAGTGGCACCCAGATCCCTCATGGACAGGGGTAGCTGGTGTTGATCATAAATTCGTACTGCAAACTATCCAAAAGGAACAAATGGGGATACTTGGGATTAACATGGCTAGGCTTGTAAAGGCTCTAGGGTTGCTAGCCTAGTAACCTTCTATGACCCTATGAAACATCCTGAGTGAACCTGACAGCTAAGAATAACAGCAGAAGCAATATGAACAAAAGGTTTAAAAGTTATATCACTTACAAAGCTGAACGTTGATGATACACTTGCCCTATGACCCTTCTCAATGGAAGTTTAACTAAAAGACATCAAAGTACAGCTGTGCGAGATATTCATCTCATGCACAAGTCATAACAAATGGGCTTACTCACCTGGGAAGCACAGTGCCTCCTACCACAATTTCTCCCGCAATTCCCTCCCCTGCATCACTTGACCAAAGGCATGTGCATTAAAACATAACTGATGGAGGAATACAGTGAGACTGTTTTCGTTTTCCATTAATAAATGCCATGTTGACACTAACCATCTTTATTCCAATGAAAAACATATTGTGTAGAACTAACACTGACACACAAAGTCATTCTAAAGGTGTCACAAAGTAAGAAGAGTATATGAAAACAGTGACCTTTAGAGGTGAAAAATAACCACATTTTCATCAGTAGTTTTCACAAAAGCTTCCAGTGCTTTGCAAGTTATGTAGACTACAAGTGTAGTTAATGATTACCTGACTCCTGGACGGAGATCTAACTTGAGAATAAAGATGGGTGCCCACCACTTGTACTTTCTCCCTTGTAGATTTCACTGTTCTGGGGAGTTCCTTACACAACAGTACAAATTCTGAGAATCATTAAGACAGCAAAGCATAAAAAAGGCATCTTAAAAATCGAAGAGTGGTGGATAAGAATATGCCTGCATTGATCCAGGGTGGGAGACAGGAATGCTAGAAAGTAGATGCAATGATTTAGGGAAATTATCATTTTACATGAAGATAAAAAAGTTAGTTTATACAAATCCCCAATATGAAAAAGAAATGACAGCAACACTGCTGTCATAATTCTTGGAACAGAAAAAAAGGTGCTAGTTAACTTTGGAAATGCGACAATACCAGTTTTCAAGGCTAGACCTCATTACTACGAAGTATGACCATGGCAGGTCAGTGGCACCTAATTGCTACAGTATGCCTACATTAACAATAATCATCTTTATATAAAAGTGCAGTACTCAGATTGTAGGGCATATATAAAGTATGTACAATTATAAGCAAAACTGCACAAGAAATGCAGCAGACAAGCAGAAACATAACAATGGTTGAGCTAATCATGGAAGAAAAACAAAATATGCTTGTGGGAAGAGATACAAAGATCAAGACCACATTAAATACATTTCTCTACCATAAGAGAGAGGTTTAAGGAACAGTAGCAGTCAGGATCACAATGACAGAACATTTTGCTGTAGAAGCACGAGAGAATGTTCAGAGAAAAACCTGACCAGGTTTCCATGAATACAGCCACAGTGCAGAGGACACTCCTGTTTAACTACTAATAAGCAAGCAGTTCCTGGAGATATTTAAAACTATAAATGTTTGCCAGCACTTACATTTCATAGATACAAGTATACTTAGGCCCAGTATCAGCATTCCTTGACAGGACCACTAACAAACTTGAAAAAAATAACTGCAAAACATACTGAAAAACAACCACAGGTGGCAAGACAAATCAAAGGAACAAAATATAATCCAGAGAGACAAGTTTTAATTCATAAAAACAAGTAATGTAAGCGCTTTCATCTTGCTTCTGTGAGCAAGACTTCATCAAACAGAACTAATGCAAAATGCAGCTATTTAAAGTGTCACATGCTGAACATCAATTAGCTTCTAAAAGCAAAGGTTACAGATATTTAAAAAACATTTCAATAGAAATAGAAATGCTAAATGAATAAGCATGAATAAATAAGCAAACATGAATAAAACTGACCAAGAATGAACATACACGCTGAGGATGACCTGATTTTAAAACTATTATAAAAACTTTGTTTAAAAACTCTGCTAAATATTTACTTGAAGTGTAAAATGAGCAACTCATTTAAAAGAAGCAATTAATTCAAAAGAAATACACACACTAGTAAAATCAACTATTACCCAGCCTGTCAGTTAACTAATTCTTCTTCTTCTTTTTTCAGCTTTTCCCTGTTAGGGGTCGCCACAGCAGATCACCTGTCCGCTCATGATTGGCAGTGGAGTTTTACGGTGTTGAGTTGCCAGCCTGGCACCCAACCTTCCACAAAAGGCATGCACTCACACCTAGGGCCAATTTAGAGTGTTCAATCCACCTACAGCATGTCTTTGGGATGTGGGAAGAAATCGGAGCACCCGGAGGAAACCCACACGACCACAGGGAGGACATGCAGACTCCGCACAGAAGACACCCCAGCCGAGGATCGAACCAGATAACCTCTTGCTGTGAGGAAGCAAAGCTAACCGTCTAACTAATATAATACAAAAAATACAAAGAGCATAAAAAAGTAATTTTAGTAAGGTCCAGTGATGTAAACAAACAATAAATGTACAGAAGAAATGATCAATTACCTCTGCAGACTCTTCAGTTTTAAAACACAAGAAAAGGAACATAAATCATTTAGTCCTGGAGCATTGTAGGCATTCAATTTTATTTGCCATAATAATTCACACAGTTCTAGCCTAAGGGTGAGGGCCCCCCCCCCCCGGGATCTTGTTCAATTTGATCAATCACCCTAAACTTGAAACTGTGCTGTGGGTGTTTGTGCACATGCTTAGCCAGTGCATTCTCCAATTTTAACTTCCTGATGCTGTAAATATGTTCATAGACCCTGTACTTGAATCTACGATCAGTTTTACTGATGTAGAAACAAGGGCAGAGGCAGGGTAAGATCCCAGTTGCGAGAGCTCCAGGCATGTATAAATGCAAGAGCTGCTCCCAGTGTGGATTTATGGAGGTGGGTAATGCCTTCTCCATTAGTGGGAGAAAATATTACATAAATAAAAGATTTAATTGTGCCACCAAGGGAGTGGTCTATTTAGCAACCTGCAATCTCTGCCCTTGAAGTTGTACAATTTGGCAAACATATGAAGAGATTTTGTTTTGACATTTGTCTGCCTTATTTCACTAGCTTACAGGAAACAAATCTGGCCACATTTTCTAAACTCCAAAGTTCTGGCTAAATAATACCTGATAATACCTATGTCCAGTCATAAAATGCAACAACCTCTCACCTTTATTCTGAGATTCTAGAAAGAAAAATGATACAAGCACCCTGGGTAGACAGTAAGCTAAGGGACCGTGTCTGGCTATGAAAGAAGGATAAGTACATTAAAAAATCCAGTGCCTTAATGGAAAACAGTGTAAAGCTCAAATGCCACTGGGGTCTTGTACCTCATAGATCCTATAGGCAGTTGTCAAAAAAACAAAAGAACCAAAAAGATCTTTTTCAAAACAGAAACTTGAATGTATAATTGTAGGACAGCTCAAAAGATGGCAGTTATCCTTTCTATGACAAAGTTTAAGTTTCAAGATAGAGAGGGTGGTTTCCCAACAGACTAAGTGAAGTTCTTCCTTATAGCTACAGTCAACTGCAGGAAAGGTAAAAACAGAATTTTCATCAGCAAACAGGCTGAAATAGTTAATAGGTTCACCCTTCTACAAGTATATGTCAGTCATATGTTAACTACAGAGGCTAAATAACCAAGAACATAATGTACTACAGCACTTTCTGGGAAGACTTGTGAAGACTATGCAAAGTATTTTTTTTCTTAGCAGTGGGTTTATATGCTTCCTGTAAAATGGCCAGTTTCTCTAGTGGGAAATGATCCCAATGGGGTAACCAGGGACCTAGCCTGCAGGTAGTCAATAACAGGCTATTAAGGATTGCTGTACCAGGGTGATTCAACAGAGTACAAGGCACAGGGAAAATTAAAGGCTCCCCTTTCAGTAAAAAGGATGGAGAACCTGGATTGTCTCAGCTGAAAAGGGGCTATCAGGCTGTTTGCTTTTTCTTTTCCCACTCTGCAACTAAGACTTGAGGAAGGAAAAGAAGGCATATACTAATGGCTTGTGCTTGCGGGGGGGGGGGGGGGGGTAGTGTTGATGGATAATGTGCAATATGCTGCTAAAATGTATGACATCCTGTTGGATGATTCTTATGCCCGGGTTTCAAAAAATGAGGTTAACATACGGTAAAATCTATGCACTTTTGTACGATAAGCTTATGCAATGGCAAACTGATGAAAAAGAATATTGTTTTCTTTGTGTACAAGATCCACTGGTGCCTACAATCTTCGGTGTTCTGGAGATCCACAAGAACATCCAGGGTCCTTCTATGCGCCCTGCAGTGGATACTAGATAATCGATTACTGCACCACTTGCTAAATTTTTGACTTCCACTTAAAAGGAACATTACAAAGTGTCATACTTGGTTAAAGTTTCTTGGGGTTTTCTAGAAAGATGCACTTCTCTAGCATTAGAGCAGGATGTTGTTTTCATCACTACTGATATTAATAACCTGAATACATTGACACTACATGAAATAGGGTTGTCTTGGTTTGCGGAGTTTCTGGACAATTATTAAGACTTTGAACAAGACAGGAAAAATATTTTTGTGGACTTGCTTGAAACTGTTTTACATAATTATATATTTTTTGAAAATCAATATTTTTACAAATTAAAGGGGTAGCCATGGGGCCTGCCTGAGGGGGCTTGCATGCTAATGCAGTTAAGGTCACATGGGAAAAGATTTTTTTTTTGTTTAACAGTGTATTCTGTAACCTGTGGGTAACTTCATGTAGGTTACCAAGATTACCTTCTTGTGTTATGTCTTGATTCAGAAAAACACAAAATTCCCATATTTTTTAGACTACATCAATGGGTCCACTGACTTTCTTCAGTTAACACACCAGGTGGGTAAAGACCAGATATCATACCTGGGTGTATGGTTGGAAAATGAACCGACTAGTTTAAGTTTGGTGTCAACTATCTATGGAAAGCCCACTTATTCAAATGCATTTCTGCATTTTTCAAGTGTACATCCCTGTAAACAAAAGAAATCAATGGTTAACTAGGCAAGATGATGTTTTATGGGAATGTCATAATTTAAAAACAATGTTTATGAGAAGAAGTTATCCTGAAGCACTTACCTAGGAGTTAAGTTGTTGAAGTAATAGAAAAAAGAAATAATGTGTATGTTCCCATTTTACATGACTATAAGTTTATGCCCACTAATGGTGGCATAATAACTAATAATGGCTCCCACAGGAGACGAGCTTAAAACATTGGTTCTAGCCACTTCTGAAGTTTAGTTCAATTATAAAAGTTATTTTTTTCACCACTTTCTCCACAGATTACAGACTTATAGCAGGCATTTTGAAAAAGAACTAGATTATAATTAGAGAGAATCCTGAATGGGTAAAGAAGCTGGGTGACTACCCCATAACCACATATAGGCGAGCGCAGTCTATTAAGAATGTTTTTGAACCAAAACAAAAACCTGTGTGTACTAATGTTGTGACAGGACTGGCCAAATGCAATATGTGCAGTGTTTCTAAGTGTGTTAAAACTGACAATGTTATCAGTGTCAACGGGAAAAGTTTTACTATCTACAGCTCACCTACCTGTAATAGTAAGGGCGTAGTTTATATTGCCCTATGTGAAGGCTGTTCTGCTTACTAGATAGGGAAAACAGAATGCAAGTTGTAAGAAAGAATAAAAGAACATCTTTATGCCATTTCTAAGTTAAATTTAGTGAACGCCCTAGCTAGGCATGTAGATGCTTTTCCTGGTTATCACTTTAAATTTTCAGTACTGGAGAAACTGATTCCTAATGTTAGGGGTGGTCCTTTTGGATTACACCTGGAAATTAAAGAATTGTTTTGGCAAGTACATTTTAATGCTACTACCTTTCCAGAACTTAATGAAACATTATATATTACTAGTTTTCTCAAATTAAAAACATTTCAAAGGTAATTTTACTTTTAAGTTTTAACCAAGTGACATTTTCATTGTTGATGAAATATAACTATTTTTAAAAGTTTTTTTATAAGTAAATATTTAAATGTATTTTTGACATGGTTTAGTATATCTTTACGATGACATCATTATGAGGTGGGGCATGACTTTTGTACACGTTTCTGCATTTTTGTGGGCAAGGTTTTATCTGAAGTCTGGCATTGGTTTTAAGATGAAAAGCATTTAATAATATTTTAATTTTTTGTACGTTTTACGAAAACGATGCTTTTGCTTTTTTCTTTAGTTTTTTGATTGCGAAAATACCTTGCATAAAGCTTCTTTACCTGGTAACTTTTGGGAAGGAATGAAAAGAGACCCACCTCTGGTATCCTCCAACATCAAAGGATAGAGTGGAAAACCTAAGGCCCTAGTGTCCATTAGTGAGGACTGATGGAGGATATGCTTAGGGAGGCTGTTAAAGCATTTCCTCTAAACAGATATAAGTTGCCTAAGTTTCTAGGTCTTTCTAACCTGCAAAGTTGGCTGAAATGTGTGCCTTCCTGCTGGTCTACTTCATGATTGTTTTGCCACCAATAACTATTCTGAGATAGTCCAGCACCTACCCACTGGCAAGGACTGAAGGAAAAGGCCAATATCAACACCCCCTTGACATCTTTATACCTGGTTTGTCAATGTGGGTCAAATTCCTTTGGACTTGGAAGGAATCTGTGTATGCTCCCTAAGCATGGTCTGAAATAACCATTAGGTAAGGATGTTCTATGGTGGGATGAAAAGCATCCTTTGATTAAACAGGACATGGTTTATCCAGCAACTGAATCCTCTCTGAATGACTAGAATTACAGAGAACACCTTGTCAATATAGTGTTGTTGTTGTATCCTAAAGTTTCCACAGTTACCAATGGATTTTTTTATGTGGTCAACCACAAGTTTGAAGGCAGATGTCCTCCAGAGATTTCAGTATATCTCTGGCCATCATGTTGTTTGCTGCTACAATAAGGATGAAATTATTGAGGATGGGGGCCTTCTCTACTGGAAAAGTGGACCTTACTGCCAGGAAAGTCTTTCAAATGGATGAAGAGAAGGCTTGACTTCTGGCAGCTGACTTGCAATGCACAGGATATGACTAGGTTTAAAGCGTTTCTAACCTCCTCCAGGAAAGGAACCTAAAATCATCCAGGTAAGGGACAGAATGTATACATCCTGGAACCTTATATGTCTAATTACTGTATTTTTACATTTAATGAATAACCTGGGAAATCTAAAATCCTCTACAAGGCAAAGTGGTGAAGTGGAAGTGCTGGGACCCTTTTGGGAACTTGAGAAACATCTTGTGGCTTTTGACAATGGGAATATGGTGATATGTTCATGTCCACAGTGATCACAGCTTTTGGTGATAAAATGAATTAAGGGAGAGCATCCTGAATGTCTTTACTACCAGAAATGTGTTTATATTCGAAAGGTCCAAGATTGCATTCTAAGAGAAGTTTTTTTTTTTTTTAATCCACTTGTAGAACCCAAGCTCAATGACTCTCCTACCAGAATCCAATAGGCCCATTTGTTTCATGGAAGAGGGATTCAGACATCCATCAGCTAGTACACTCTGCATTACAATCCATTCATTCCTACCCAGGAAATCTCAATCAGCTGATTCACTTGACTGAAGGTTGACAATGAAAGTGGGCCAGCTTGCTGGTCCTGCAAGATGGCTTACTCTCTCCCTGGTGGAGCTCCCCCCTCCCCTATGCCAAACTATGCTAAAAGCTATATGCTGCCCTTCTGAGGGGAAGCATTCCTCTGCACTCTGAACTGTTCTGGCCTTACTGCATAACTGCATTTGGCACAGCAGGCTCAATGGGCCAGAATATGTACTAGTCTGACTAGATGCCACCTATGTGGCTAGCCAGAACAGTCTTCCCTTCCCATGGATGGATGAGCCAATAACAGTTGCTCACTGACATCTTTACTCTCACTATTTGTGCTCTGGTTGCCTGCGATGTAGTCAAAGCATTATCCCATGCTATACTCATGCCACTGACCTCGTGAAAGGGCCATCTTTTCTTGAGTCAAGAAAAAGCCAGAGTAAAACCCTGTTCATCTCCTGCTCTTCCTCTTTCTATGATGGCAGATGTGAGCAGGGGATAGGCACTATTATGGACTCATAAAAGGTGGCAAGAACTTTTAAGCGTACCTTCTTAAATGTGTATTAGGCTAGGTGTCTTTATTGTCACTATGCTTACTTGCCCAGAATTGTTCTTATGGACGTTTTGGGTATAGTACAGTTTTCTACCCTTTTCAGAGAAATGTGGTATTTACCACATTTTGCATATAAAAATGTGATGGTAAGTTTTTTTTTTTTTTTTTGACTGGTCATGTGGTGTGTCAATACTGTTTCTACTAAAAAGTTTGACTGTTTTATGGTCACCGTTCAATGAGGCTTTATTAGCAAGTTGGTCACTGCAGACTCTTTCAATTATTTTAAATTGTATTTTGTATAGGAACAATGGGTTAAGGTTTTAGACTAGGTAAGGGGTCCAAAATGGGTTTGGGACATATTAGTCTGGGTAACCAAGTGTTTTAGCTTTGTGGCAAGTTTTTGTCATTCCACACTTCACTGTCAACTTTTTCTTTTTTTGCACTCTTAACCCCCACTGCCTTTCAATTAGCAGCACATTCATGACCAATTAGCCCTTTTGTTCCCCATCTCCAGGGCAACAGTCCATCAGGATTGGACACTATTCACAAAGCATCAGTAGGTGGGTTTGAGGGGGGTTTATGTAACCACCAAACAAGTCCTCCTGCACGAAAGGCATTTGCACGGCTCCACAAAGCAAGGTACATCCAAAAAGACAATGAGCCAGCAAACTGTGACCTGAAAAGGATTTATTAATTAAAGCATCATAAAAAACAAGTAACCAGACCGGTTTTGGCTGGTAAGAAACACAGCCTTCATCAGTGTAAACATAAAAAATCAAATGCTACTGTTTATATACCTGCATCAACACCTTCATTGGTTCATTTAAAATTATTCATTAAGACCAGGTGGAAATAATCCACCTAGCTTTACAATCCATTTTTTCTCTTTAGAGTCTAGAATGGAATGCCAACCTGTTTTGTTTAATTTATTACCCTTTACCACGTCAATAATCATAAATGTAAATTTAGCTGATTTGTGTAACATACAATGTTTATATAATGTATTGTTGGATTTTTTTGTTCTTGATATTACTTACATGCTCAGAAATTCTCAGCCTAAGAGGCTGAGATGTTTGGCCAATACAGAAAGATCCACAAGTGCATGTGGCTAAATATACCAGCCAATCACTGCTGCAATTGGCATAAAATTTTATGTCATACACCATGCCACAGTTTTTGCTAGTAAACTGTTTGGACTTTGATATTTTATCACAGTTTATACAGTGACCACATGGGAAACATCCAATCAAAGGTTCATCTGTAATGGTAGTTTGTGTCATTTGAGACCAGCTTTTATCATGAGAATGTTTGTAATGATTGAAACAGGATGCCAAATTTTTGCCTTTACGAAATGAAAACAGACACCTATCCAGCAACATATTCGATAGCTCCTGATCACACTGTAATATGTTCCAAAGTCTGTATATGCTGTTAATAAGTACATCTGAATTCCTTGCATATGTGGTGACAAATCTAATGGGTTGTGGGTTATGTTCATCCTGTGATTTATAGGTCAACAGATCCTCCCCGTTCAATGTGTTTGCCCAGTTGCTGGCCCGCAGAACATGTCCCATATGATATCCCTGGACTTGAATCTCCTAGTCAAATCCTGTTTGTGATCTTGAAAAGTTGGTTCCTGCGAACAAATGCGCCTCATTCATATGTATTGTGATTTGGGGATATTCCTAGCTATATGAGGAGGATGAAAGCTAGATGCATGGAGGACAGTGTTAAAATGAGGATACTTCATAAAGACCTGCGTACTTAAAGTGTGATCAGGTAATCTATTGATGGTTAACTGTAAAATGCAGGCCCCATTTGTTGTCATTCAAATAGGATATAAATTCCAAGTAATCCACATCTGTCCTCCATACCATCCAGCAATCATCCAAATCTCCAAATGTCAATTTCATCCAGGAAAATATTGCGGCTACTATCATAAATGATTTGTTCCTCAATAAATGCCAAGAATAGGTCAGCATATATGGCGGCAAAGGATGCCCCCATAGCTGTACCCTTGGCTTGACAATAGCAAGTGTCCTGGTAAAAAAAAGACATTGTTGGTTAAGACATGTTCTGCAAGACCTACAAGAAAGTGTTAAATTCAGGCTGATATAAACCAGCCACCTGCAACCAATAACCAATTGCTTCCAGACCAACCTGATGAGGGATGTTAGTATATAAAGCACTAACATCAAGTGTGCACATAAGCCATCCTGATTCCAACTGGGTTTCAGAAATCATTTTTAGGAATTCTGTTGTGTCTTGTAGACGAGAACGTACCCTAGGTAGCAAAGGCTTCAGATACTTAGTAAGAAAAATAGACAAAGGTTCCATTATGTATCCTTTTCCTGAAACAATTGGTCTTCCGGGTGGATGAACAGGATCGTTGTGTATTTTAGGTAGAAAATAGATGTACTGATTGGCCGAATCATGAATCATACGTTGCTGCATCACCCTGTCGGTGATAATACCTTCATCCCTAGCAGTTACCAAAAACTGATCTATTTGCTTCTTGAATCTGAAAGTGGGGTTGACGGGCATTACTGAATAGCATCTATCTAGAAGGTGTCTTTTGGCCTCATTATCATATTCAGACCAACTCATTACCACTACTGCCCCACCCTTATCAGCAGATATGATGACAATATCCTTATTGTTCAATAACTCTGTTAAGTGCATCCTTTTCAGCCCGAGACAAATTATTGGGTTTGAATGAAATATCAAAGCTTCGATAGTGCATATCTTTGAGAACACTGCTCTGAAACTGGTGCACTATGGGATGCATAGGGGGGAAGATATCGAGATTTGTGATATGTAAACGTATCATTATCAGTGTTACCATCCGTATCACCAAATTGCAACTTAAGATTGAGTATTCTACAAAAAGACATTGCATCCTGTGCCAAAAAATCCTCAGAGACCACAAAACCAGGAATAAAAGTTAGTCCTTTATTCAGAATGGACATGTGAGTTGTTGACAAACTGAAATCGGATAAGTTCAAAACATTTACATTTTCATTTATTTCTGTATTGCTAGTCTCAAGAGACTTTGAATATTGTTGATTTTTCCTGTGTTTCCTCCCCCCACGTTTGTATCTTGGCCTAAAGGGACAAATCCCTGTGTCCTTTTGGGGGTCTGTGAATCTGATGCCAGGTGCATATCACTATCCTTACAAGAAGATAGATCATCGTTAGATGATCCATTATCAACTGGCCGTTTTTTCAGAATAGATCTCGGCCTTTTAGGAGTTCTGGATTGGTTTTGTATAAATTTAACTTGCTTATTGGTATTACTAAATGGGTTACTGCCCTGATAGTCTAACTGATCACGTTGGAATTTTTGTTTTTTCTAGATTTGAGTTGCTCTTCAAGGTTACTTAAATCAGTAGCCACCTTATTCAAGTGTCTGGTGAAGAAGGATTCTCCTTCAAATTTCTGCACCTCACTACACAGTTTTGTGACCTCACTGATCTCACGATCAACCACTCTGTCATGGTACTTGACCAAAGCCTCAACAAAAGACATGGTAGCTTGCTGCTGGATGGCTCCCCACTGACTACTGAGTTCCTCATCCACCTCACTTACATGCGGCTGTATTCTGATCCTAAGCCCTCTGGGTGTGATACCTTTGGCCATATAGGCCTTGAAGAGCTTGGAGTTCCATGCATTAGACCTCAATGACCTCATATGCTTGTGCAATTGATCAAAAGCCAAACCACAACTGGCCTCGGGACCCAGGGATACACTAATGTTGCCATTATCAGTAGTTGTACCAAAACCAAATACCCCAAGATCCTCTCTGTCAGCTGACAAACCAGATATCAAACTAATTATATCCATACTGTAAACTTCCAATGAATACAATGCAAGGTTTATAACCCTTTAACAATAACAGATCAAGATCAAGCAGTAATCCACTTCTTAATAATGTTGTTCTTCAAAAAACATATATATAAATAGATATTGGCAATAATCGCACCTTACCACAAACCAAGTAATGCTACGTCAATATCAACAGACTGTATTCAGTCACTCTTAACCCCCACTACCTTTCAATTAGCAGCACATTCATGACCAATTAGCCCTTTTGTTCCCCATCTGCAGGGCAACAGTCCATCAGGATTGGCCACTATTCACAAAGCATCAGTAGGTGGGTTTAAGGGGGGGTTTATTTATGCCTTAACAATTCCCTGTGGGCACTCAGCTCATGGAGTAGATGGGGAAATAAGTGAGTGAGTGACAACAATCTTCATCCCTCATGTACACATGCTGCATTCCATCAAACAAGGGAAATGGTTTCTCCAAATACCAATGGAAAAATCGCACTTTCCCAAAGTGCTCCCTATGTACATGAACTTGAACTCTATCACCCAGGAAAAGCAAGCCCCTTCAGTCCTCTCCCTCTCTGCCTGGCTTCTCCAGTACTGGGGCTGCTATTTGAACCCCAAATACTCGGGTCATATTCGGGGTTCCAACCCTTTGTAATACAGAGCAAAGGTTAGCATTTGAGGTGCTCTTGATGTCTTGGATTCATAGCAAGAATTGCCTGCTGTATGTCTTATCTGTCTATATATATGTGTAGGCCAATCATTGAGTACAATGCCCGATTTGGCATGTACCTCAATAAAAACCTGCAACAACTGAAAAGGCCACAAAAGTACCTCACAAAGAGGGTCCTAGGCCTTAAACATTTGTCTTACATGGACAGACTCAAAAAAACTCTAACTATTCTCTGCCTCATATCACCTACTTAGAGGCGATCTCTGCTTGACTTGCAAAGCCATGTCTGAGCAAGCTCTGTTGGAAATGCTACATCTAAAGAAATCTCATTCCCTCTTCAGCACATGCTCCAGAGACCTCAACCTCATTACCACAATCAACAGAACATGCTGGAGGGACAGGTTCATAACCCAGAGAGTGCCCATGCTATGGAATAAACTTCCCATACATGTCGAGCAGAACACCTCACTGGCCCTCTTCAAGAGAAATCTTGATGAGTGGATGGGAAACAGAAAATTCACCCCAGGGATCACTCCAGTGGCTCTACTTGACAGAGGCACTGGGAACTAAGGTCAGCTGGCATGATGCCAGGGTAATTCTATGGGCTAGGTTTATAAAGGCTCCAGGGCCATTAGCCTAGTATATACCTATGAACTCTCACTCTCTCTATATATATATATATATATATATATGTATATATACATACACACACATACACACACAGTGGATATAAAAAGTGTACACATCCCTGTTAAATGAGACCACAATAAATCATTTCAAAACTTTTCCCACCTTTAATGTGACCTATAACCTGTACAATTCAGTTGAAAAACAAACAATTCTGTTAGAGGAAAAAATATAAAAAATAAAAAACGTATAATAAGCTGGTTGCATAAGAGTGCACACCCTTAAAATAATACTTTGTTGAAGCATCTTCTGATTTAATTACAACATTCAGTCTTCTTGGGTACACACCTGCCATCAATTAAAGAGACTAACTCCAAATAAAGTTCAGCTGTCCTAGAAGGATTTTCCTGATATTTACTCAGTTGCCTGCTATAACAAAAGCCACGGTTCACAGAGCGCTTACAAAGCATCAAAGGGATCTCATTGTTGAAAGGTATCAGTCAGGAGAAGGGTAAAAAAAAAATTCCACAGCTTTGGATATACCATGGAACACAGTGAAGACAGACATCAAAAAGTGAAGAAAATATGGGACAACAGTGACGTTGCAAAGAACTGGACGCCCCTCCGAAATTGATGAAAAGACAAGATGAAAACTGGTCAGGGAGGCTGCCAAGAGACCTACAGCAACACTAAAGGAGCTGCTGGAATTTCTGGCAAGTACTGGTTGCATACTACATGTGACAACAATCTCCCGTATTCCCCACATCTGGACTATGGGGTAGGGTTGTAAGACGGATGCCTTTTCTTACAAAGAAAAACATCCAGGCCTGGCTAAAGTTTGCAAAAAAATACCTCAAGTCTCCCAAAAACATGTGGGAAAATGTGTTATGGTCTGATGAGAGCAAGGTTGAACTTTTTGGCCACAATTCCGAAAGGTACGTTTGGCGCAAAAACAACACTTCGCATCACCAAAAGAACATCATCCACATGGGGAAGCATGGTGGTTGTATCATGCTTTGGGGTTGCTTTTCTTCAACTGGAACTGGGGCTTTAATCAAGATGGAGGGGAATTATGAACAGTTCCAAATACCAGTCACTTTTGGCCCAAAACCTTCAGGCGTCTGCTAGAAAGATGGAGGAATTTCACCTTTCAGCACAACAATGACCCCAAACATACATCCAAATCAACAAAAAAATGGCTTCACCAGAAGAAAATTAAAGTTTTGGAATGGCCCAGTCACAGCCCGGACCTAAATCCAATAGAAATTCTGTGGGGTGACCTAAAGAGGGCTGTGCACAAGAGATGCCTTCGCAATCTGACACATTTGGAGTGCTTTTGCAAGGAAGAGTGGGCAAATATTGCCAAGTCAAGATGTGCCTTGCTGATAGACTTCTACCCAAGAAGACTGCTGGCGTGTTTTGGATCATTGTCCTGCTGCAGAACCCAAATGCGCTTCAGCTTGAGGTCACGAACTGATAGCCAGACATTCTCCTTCACGATTTTTTGGCAGAGAGCAGAATTCATGGTTCCATCAATCACAGCAAGTTGTCCAGGTCCAGAAGCAGCAAAGCAGCCCCAGACCATCACACTACCACCACCATGTTTGACTGTTGGCATGATGTTCTTTTTCTGAAATGCTGTGTTACTTTTACACCAGATGTAATGGGAAGCACACCTCCCAAAAAGTTCAACTTTTGTTTCGTCGGTTCACAGAATATTTTCCCAAAAGTCTTGGGGATCATCAAAATGTTTTTTGGCAAAAGTGAGACGAGAATATATGCCCTTTTTGGTCAGCATTGGTTTTCACCTTGGAACTCTGTCATGCATGCCATTTTTGCCCAGTCTCTTTCTTATGGTTGAGTCATGAACACTGACCTTAACTGAGGCAAGTCAGGACAGCAGTTCTTTAGATGTTGCTCTGGGTTCTTTTGTGACCTCTTGGATGAGTCGCTGCTGCACTCTTGGGGAAACTTTTGTAGGCTGGCCACTCCTGGGAAGGTTCACCACTGTCCCCATATTTTCTCCATTTGTGGATAATGGCGCTCACAGTGGTTCACTGGAGTCCCAAAGTTTTAGAAATGGCTTTGTAATGATTTCCAGACTGACAGATGTCAATTACTTTGTTTCTCATCTGTTCCAGAATTTCTTTCAATCGTTGCATGTCGTTTTTCTTTTTGGGATATTTTGGCCTGGTTCACTTTGACAGGTTCTATTTAAGTGATCTCTTGATTCAACAAGTCTAGCAGTAATCAGACCTGGATGTGGCTAGTGAAATTAAACTCAACTTTCCCAAAAATGTGATTAACCACAGTTACTTCATGATTTAACAAGGGGGGCAATTACTTTTTCACATAGGGCCATGTAGGTTTGGACAGTTTTTTTTCCCTTAATAAACAAAATCATCACTTAAAAACTGCATTTTGTGTTTACTTGGGTTATCTTTATTTAATATTTGCCTAATATTTAAATTTGTTTGATGATCTGAAACATTAAGTGTGACAAACATGCAAATAAATAAGAAATCAGGAAGGGGGCAAATACTTTCTCATTGCACTGTATGCACATATATATATATATATATATTTTTTTTAATGAAGTGCAAAAATACATACATATTACTGAAGACTGCAAATGTACATGGAAGGGTTAAACCAGGAAAACTGCTTGCAGGAGGTTCAAAGGCATCTAACTCAGGAAGAGATGTAGTACACCCTGTAATTAAGAATCCTCAGTAGCTGCAGAATGACAGGTTGCTACTGCTCTGTAATAAAAGTACTATAGGTCAGCCTTTTTAAGAGGTGAGGAAGGAGTCTCCACAAAGAGGCAATTGGAGACTACCTGAGTCTAGAATGCAGAATAGGCACAAACTGCATGAGGGTCTGAGCGTGTTTCACACCAGAAGACATATTTCTCTGAGAGCAAGTTCAGAGCAATTTCAATTGCAAAGAAATTCTTGAAGCTATAACCATGAGTAGCTTAGACTCTCAAATTTGGTTGGAGATTGTTTTAGCAGTGTATTAATGTTTCATTGCATCACTATAATCTGAATATGATGACAGTTTGTGTATTCGGATACCCATGTTGGCACACACAGACTCTGGCTTTTGGTCAGGCTGATGTGCATTTTACCAATTTTTCTCTGTGTCTGGTTATTACTTTTTTTGTAGAAAACTATTTTTTTATTTTGTTTAAATACATTTTTTTTCTTTTTGACGTCTTATTTAAGTTTATGCAGTGGTGCACAATCACTGATTGTGGACGCTTTCACCTTCTTAAACTTTGTACGTTTTCATCATGCCTTTGCAGTTTCACCTGTGCATTTTTTAAATTTTTTTCTTTGTACTGTATGTGTATGTTTATTCCATTTCCACATTTACGACATATATGATTTTCAGTTAATTTATCAAAGTGCAATTAGTCAAAATTCTGTTCTTCCATGTAAAATATATTTAAGAAATGAAATATTTAAGTAAGGCACTATGACCAAACTAGACATCTATTTCCCCCATGTCCCCTGCTAATTTAAATATACCAACTCTGAGATTGTGTACCATGAAAGAAAAGGGAAAATTCTCCAAACTCTACTACTCAGCAATTTCAAAGACTGGTCTTCCATTAACTCTCTTTAAACTGCATTTTATTTGATCACTTTAATTCAAATGAAATCCATTCCTAAAGTATGATTTTAGACAAAATGTTATTAATGCTGGTTGCACTGTGTGCGTCGTGTGTGTGTGTGTGTATGTGTGTGTGTGTGTGTGTGTGTATATCTATATATATATATATATATATATATATATATATATATATATATATATATATATATTAGATATAGACATATACACACATGCGCGAGTTCGAAGAAGATTGTGGACTTGGAATTTCTGTTTTCCCCTCTGCTGTGCAATATTCACAGTTGGTAAATATCACTGGGGGGGGGGGGGGGTTGCCCTTCAGTGTAAAAAATAGTATTTGTTTTCTACTTTTTTCTTTGCTGATCTGACTGTTCACCACCTCTTTAAGAAATGTATACATATATATATATATATATATATATATATATATATATATATATACATACACACACACACACACATATATATATATATATATATATATATATATATATATATATATATATATATAAAATGTACACCCGCACTTGTGTGTGAGACAGAACAGAGTATAGTAAGATTAGTCATCTGTTCTTCTAACCGAAAAGAAATTCAAATTCTTATCACACTGAATTGCTTTTGTCAGAACACTAAGCAACAGTCTGTTCAATGTTAAAGTTAAAGACTGGACAATAGTAGAGAAAGGGAATGTTTCCCTTTCCCACTGTTGTACGATCTCGGAGTTGGTATATTTAACTAGCATGGAGTGCAGGAAATTTATTTTTCATTTTTGACAATATTTTTACGTTTATTTTGAATGTAAATTTTTTTTTTACTAAATATTGTCATCATATATCTATAGAAACAGAAAAAAAATCAATCACAAAAGGTGAGGAGAAAATACTGACTGGCAAGAATTCTGCAGCTGTTCAGCAAAAAGCAGTGCAAGCTCCAGCTTTGGTACAAGACACAACTTCCAGTAATCTAGAGGAAAAATATGTCAAATGTATACAGAGCTGATTAAAATAAACAAAACACTGGAGGAGTATATCAACTCAAATAAAAGGTTGGAAAAAATGGAAGAAGCTTTATACAAATATTCAGATGACGTGACAAAACTGCAAAAATCAGATGTCGAAATGAAGAAAAGGCTGGCAGAGCATTAGACTGCTCAAGAAAAAATCTTTCAAAGAATAACAGAATTACAGGACAGAGCATGTAGGGAAAACCTGAGATTTTCTGCTATACCAGACAAGCTGGAAGCAACAGACTATTACTTTTATGAAAGCACAAATAAGCAACTGCATTTGAGATTTCTGCTGGTTTTCCCTTAGACATAGCTGTAGCACATTAGTGTATGTAGTCCTCATCCTTAGGACTTTCCCAGTCAAAGAAATACTGCCAGAGAGGGAATGCCCTGGCAGAATTATCCATTCACTGAGCTCCTCCTTGATCAATCCTGAAAATCCCCCCCTTTGTGATAACAGTCTTCACCCTAGCATTATGGTAAGTTGGACTACCCTTGTTTCTCCTACCAACCTTATTGACTTGGGTCTCTTGAGGCAGTGTAGCAATTGCCTCATGTACACAGACAACCCTCTACTAACAACTCACTCTAGAACAGAGTGCGAGAGATGCATCTACACCAAGAATCTTGAATCCATGTTCTTTTGCACTCAAAACAGTGACACCGAAGAGGTTGTCAACCCACCCACCACTCATACAAACAGTACACATAAAACACAAAAATCAACATATGCAGAGGTTCTCTCAAAAACCTTAAAACACCAGAGACCTCCAAAACTCAAGACTGCTACAACTAACACAGTTCCCACAGCACCCAAGATATATAGCAACACCAGTGTCTCACCCACTAAGCCCTTAAGGCGTAACACTCAAAAAAAACAAATTTGCTTGTCATTGCAGACTCAATAGTGAGACACACGGATGTCCCACTCACCAGGCTGGACAAGGAGAAAGTCACAGTCAGCTGCCTGTCTGCTGCAAGGATTCGCCAGATCACACATGCACTCAGGTCTCTCAGCAACAAGTATCATTATGACTGTCATAGTTCATGTTGGAGTGAACGACCTGAGACATACCTCACTGGACTATATGAAGAGACACACAATTGAGCTCTCTAAGGATGTGTCCAAGGCAGGCATGTCCCTAGCCTTGAGCAGCATACTACCCTCACCTAGAATGATGACACAGTATGAAAAAAATATTATTGATTTCAATAACTGGCTTAGCTTTTGCTGTCATTCAAAGGGGATCCACTTCCTGTCAGCCTGGGAAGCCATGGTCGACAAACCTCACTGCTTTGCTAGGCATGGTTTACACCTGGCACCTCTAGGCTTTTGGCTGCTGCCAAAAACTCTTGCCCTCCTCCATATTGCCTTTTTTAGGAAAGGACTCAACAACAAACTTACCAATGTGAAACTTGCCAATCATAACAAAATAAGAGTCATGCTGCTAAACGCTACAAGCTTAAACCAAAAACTGCACACCCTGGAAGAATTTCTATCACTACAAGATGCAGACGTCTGGGCAGTCACAGAAATGTGGTTCAAGGCCTCAGAGTACCCCAACCTTGCAAAGCTACAATGCCTTCCACAACTTCACACTGCTAAACAAATATGAGAGACCCAAAGGAGGCAGTGTTTCTATCTATATTAGAGATAAACAGACTTCCCATCAAGTTAGATTGGACAATTCCACGGAGTTGCTCCAAGCTCATGCTACAATCTATAAGACCCCCATTCAAGTCATAGCCAGTTATAGATCCCCCTCCATGGGTCATGACGCACATGAAGCCTACTTGACTAAACTGGATACAATCCAAATATTACCAAACACACTGGTTCTGGGGGATTTCAATTATCCCATCATCAACTGGGAACCTATGCTAGCCCTAACTTGTTAGCGCAAAAGTTCCTTGCCTTTGTTAACTCAAATGCCCTAGAGCAAATTATTCATACCCCAAGAAGAACAAACATGTTAAATCTAGTCCTCATTAACCTGTTGGAATCCCATTAGTTAAATCTGACCACAAATCAGTCACGTTCCAGCTGGCACTAACATCAGAACTCACAAAGGGCATAACCAGACTAAAAAACTTCACCAAGGCAAACTATACCCTCCTAAATGAAGGTATAAATGTATTCCAAGCCCCACCCACAGTTGGAAGTGGTAACTACATTGAAGCCCTGTACAATCACTTGCATAAGTGTACAGACTAGGCTGTACCACAAAGAATCAAAGCCAGAACAGTGGGTAAAAACAAGCCACCATGGTGAACATTCTGCATCAACAAACTTTACAATAAACACAAACATTTGCTGTCCAAGAAAACAAACACAAAGCCCCAACACAGAAAACCACCTTCCTCAGCTTCAACAGGCAAATCAGGCAACTTGTGAAATCCTCTAAGAGATTCTGTAAGAAAAACTTAGCAAGCACAGCCAAGGATAACCATAAGGCCTTTTACAACTATGTACATAACCTAAAGGGTAAAAACCCAAGCATGGGCAGAACTAGTGTCCAACAGTGTCTCACACACTGACTCCACAGAGCTAGCAAACATGCTAGCAGATAGGTTTAGTGAAAATTGCATTCCCTTATCCCCTCCAAACTGATCACAAATCTTCCTCCAAATGTTCCCCCCCAATCTGCATATCTGAAGAGCAGGTCATCAAAGCCTTGCCCAAGACATAAAACACAGACTTTATGGGACCAGATGGCATCCATGCTTTCTTCTAAACTGGTTAAAACATGAACTAGCATCACCATTAAGTATCCTTTTCAATCATAGCCTAACCACAGGCTTTGTTCCCAAGGAACAGAGAACAGCCACAGTTATTCCCCTCCACAAAGGTTGCCTAGCAACAGACCCGGGGAATTACAGACCCATAAGCCTGACCAGCCTCATCTGTAAGGCCATGAAACCTATTATGGACCTCATAAATAAAGACATAGGTGACCTCCAAACCCAGGATCCTACCCAATTCGGATTCATCAAGACCAGATCCTGCCTGTCAAATATGGTGGATTTCTTCTAAAATGTGACAAGGGCCATTAATGAGACAAATCTGTGCACACAGCATACCTCAACTTAGCAAAGGCTTTCGACAAAATCCCATATTCGGGCATTAACGATAAACTTAGCAAACAATGTAAACCCCTTTGTTGTAAGATGGGTTGCCATCTGGCTCACAAAACAGACACACACTATCAGAGTGGGTGACTCCAAATCAAGCACTAGACCTGTTGCAGCGGGGTGCCACAGGGTCAGTGCTGGCCCCCTACTGTTTGGTATATAATTCTGAGTTCAGGTCAAAACGAAGGGGGTTGTGGATAACCAAGTTTCTGGACGATTGCAAACTGGATGCAGTTATTGAGTCCCCAAATTATGTCAGTATACTCCAGGAGGGTCTTACGCAGACCAATGACTGGTGTCTTCTTCACGGTTTCAAACTAATGCAAAGAACTGCATCATCATTCCCTTTGGCACAAACAATGTCCCTTCACACTATCAAATCAACAATAACCTAACTACCCATAAAGTGGTCTCGGATCTGGGTTCCAAGCTTGTTTGTGGGGAATCCTCGTGCAAAATTTGTCCAAATGATAGTTCTGGGGGGAGGCAAACAAGTCTACATATTGGCTCCCCCATTTGCTTGTCAACATGTTGAAAATCCTTGGTTCCAGTTTCCACTTGTGTGGGTCCATGAGGTTTCTGCTTAGTCCATCTGCCAGTGTACTTAGTTTTCCTGGCAGGAACTGAGCTTATAGATTCACTTGGTAGTCCAAGGCTGTGTTCCACAATGCCATGGCTAGTCTGCAGAGGGGGTAAGAATGCGTACCCCCCTGCTTGTTTATGTACCACATAACAGTGGTGTTCGTCTTTACCATAAGTTGTCCTGGAAGAATGTGATCCTTGAAGGATGTCAGAGCATTCTGTACAGCTAAAATTTCTATTTGATTGATATGCAGGTGCATTTGACTTGGGTTCCATTTGCCCTGAATGCACTTCCCTACCAGATGAGCCCCCCATGCATAGTCTGATGCATCTGTTAGGGTTTGGGTGGCAGGGGGCAGTGTGAATGGTAATCCCTTGTTTTGGTGGCAGGCCTCTGCCCACCAAAGGAACTCCAGGCATAGGCAAGGTATGATAGGAATCACTGCTTCTAGATCCTGAGAATGTTGACACCATAGGCTTTTTAGATACCACTGTAGTTTTCTCATATGCAGTCTTGCATATGGAATTAGAAGAATACAGGAGGCCATGAACCCCAAGGTTTGCAGTATTTGCCTTGCAGATAGCAGGGTTTTTGTGGCCACTAGTTTTAAGTAGGTTGTCAAATGAATCTGTTTCTCTGGCGTGAGGAAAGCCATCTGGGAAGTTGTATTCAAGCTTGCTCCCAGGAATATAATTTGTTGACAGGGTACCAAGTGTGATTTCTTTTCGTTTATGGTGTACTCCAGACAAGTCAGCAACCTTTGTACAAAGGCCAGATGATTCAAAAGTATGTCCTGGTGTTCTGCCGGAATTAGATAATCGTCTAGTTATGGGTATATTTGAATATTTCTTTGTCTACTAAATGCTAGGCACTTTGTGAATACCTTGGGAGCAGTAGATAAGGCAAAGGGCAGTGCAGAGAAGTGATAATGCGTGTAGCCTGCTTTGAAGCATAGGTATCTTCTGCAAGATTCCCTGATAGGGATATGCAGGTATGCTTCTTTTAAATCTAATGTTGCCAACCAAGCATCTTTGCCTAGCATAGGAAGCAACTGGTGAAGAGTCAGCATCTTGAATTTTGGAATCACCAAAAAGTTGTTTAGAGTAGAAAGGTTCAGGATAGGACAACATGAATTGTCTTTTCTGGGTACCCAGAAAAGTCTCAAATACAAACCTAGTCCCTTTCCTCTTCAGGTACCAACTGAATAGCCCCCATATTTAAAAGAGAAAGTACTTGCTTTTGGGCCTCTGCCCACTGATTTGGGGGTAGATCTGGCCACCCGCTTGGTATTGGTAACGTGTGGAAGTGAAATCTGTATCCTTGGGACACTATATTTAAGACCTATTTGTCCTGGGTTAACAGTTTCCAGTTTTTGGCCTGCAGACCAATCTTTCCACCTAAAGGAGCATTCAGTTGAGAAGTGCTTGGAAGTTTTAAAGGCAAGTCATTGTGACAGTTTTCCATAGGGGGAAGTTTTACTACTCCCATATTTGGATGCGGAAGCCCCCCACTGCTTAGTCTTGTGCGTACCCTGTGACCGAAACCTGGGGTTTCTAATGTCTGGGTTTGGATTGAGAAGATCTGGAAGGGGCCGGAAAGGACCAATTCTTAGAGGGCCAATGCCTACTAAATCTTGGAGGCTGAACTTGTAAAAAATCTTTCAGTTTTCATAGATTTAGCTTTATCTTCCATCTTTTTAAGAACTTCCTCAGCTTTGTTCCCAAACAGGCGGTCCTGATTTAAGGGAGCATCCAACAGTTTAGCTTTAACATGATCAGGCAAAGATTGCTCCTTAAGCCGAGCATGCCTTCTGAGTACAGACCCAGTGACAGCAGCCCTGCAAGAGGCTTCTAAAGAATCAAATCCACATTGCAAAGTATGCTTTCCAACCTGTTCAGCAGAATGCATTAAATCCTGTAATTCTTTATTTTCAGCACTGTCAGGAATCAACATCATTTTCTGTTTAAGCAATCCAATAACATGTTGCTGATACTTTAACATATGAAACTTACAGTTTAAGGCCCTAATGGCCAAGGCTGCAGAAGTGTAAACCTTCTTACCCCATCTATCCAGCGCCCTGGAGTCTCAATCAGAAGGGGTAGGAATTTTAGCAGTAGAAGCCTTAATGCCCTTTGGGTCCCTGTGAAATAGTCTCTGGATCCACAATAGGAATTTTATAAAGGAACTTCTGGGAATCAGGGATTCTGTAATATCTATTAGGTTTTCTGGGAGCAGAAGGCAAAGAATCAGGGGCCAAACCAGATTCTGAAAAGGCATAATCAACAATGTCCAGTACTGGAGGTATAGCTAAAGGACAATGCAGAGGTTGTTGTGCCTTTTGGCTTTTCCCGGTTAGGGGTCGCCACAGTGGAACTTCGGTCCGCTATTGATTGGTAGTGGATTTTTATGTGCCGAGTTACCAGCCCTGACGCACAACCTTCAACAAAAGTACGCCCATTCACGCATGTCTCCACGCAGAAGATGCTCTAGCTGAGAATCGAACCGGACAGAGTTTTACTGTGAGGTGACAACGCTACCGCAGCAATGCAGAGGTACCAGTAAGAAATCCCTAAGCCTCTTTTTTGAATCAGAAAAATCCTGGCTTTCCCAGTGAAAATGCTCCCTTAAAGTGTGCAAGGTTTCACCAAAAGAAAAATCCTCTGGAGGGGAAGCAGAGGGAATAGAGTCCTCTGCATAAGAATTCTCATAAGTAGATAAGGGTAAATCCAGATCATCAAAAGAATCAGAAAAAATCAGAATCCTGATCAGAGGATTCATAAACAAATTCAGTCCTAGGTCTCTTAGAAGGGGGGGGGGTGGCTTCCCCTGATTATAGTTATAAGATCTTCAGCCATTCTATAATTTGTTTTTTAGGCATAGAGGCCTGTGCATGCGGCCTGGGCATTGGTTTCTTAGGCATGGTTCGAGGTTTAGGACTTAAAGAAGAAGGAGGCATTAGTTTAATATGCAAGTCTGTAGGCCTGAATACACCCTCAGAAGCCGGTGCCTGCACAGCGGCTCTGGACCCATCCAAGTTAGAGACATCCATAGGGTCCACAGCTGAAGCATCTCGCGGCATACCGGACTCTGAATGGGTCTCAGTAGAGGCCTGCGAATCAGAAGTAGCGGGTATCAGGGGCTGCAAAAGTGCCTCACTGAGCACCGGCAAACTGGCTTGGCAGAAGCGTCGTCGGCAGCTTTGGACCTAGGCGGCCTGTCTCTGTCTTTATCTTTGCGTTTTTTTCAGAATACCGGTAGTCGGATACCGATGACATTTCAGGATAATTGAAGAGAGAACCAAAATATTTAGAGGTGAAAATACACCGACGACGTATAAAGCGTTGATTAAATAAGGCACAAAACTGACAGCAAAGTACGTCGTGGTCAGGGCCTAGGCAAGGAATACAGTACGAATGAAAATCTTTGTGAGGTATTTGTTTTCCACAAGAAATGCAATTATTAACTTTTACTGACATCAGTAAGGAGCAAGAAAAAGTTTCCCCAATGGGGTACTTGGCTTTAGTTGAAGATTTCGGTTCTGAAACTCGAAAATGAAAATTTCAGGAGTCGTCCGACCGGCATTTGCGAACTGCTTCTGCTTCAGGCACCGCACGGCAAAAAAGACCGATGTAATGGCATCGGCTGCATGTTTTATACACCTGACAACCTGACATCACGAAAGAAGGGACAGCAACCGACGCAGGACCCAAGACTTTGTTAATCAGGATGACTGAGTGCTACTGTAAGCAGATAACCCAAATGTAATAATTGCAACAGTGAAACACGAAGAACATCTATCTGGTTCTCATGTTTCTATGCACACAATCTGATAAGGGGCAATAAAAACAGAATACGTCTTTCTTTCAATAGCTAGCAAGTAATGTTTTCTGAAAACATTCAAGTGTTTTTCAAATCTGGAAAAAGAATAAAGATAAGACAAAAACAGGCAGCACTTGGTGAAAGTAGAAGCACAAGCTGTATCATGCTTCTTAGCATGGCTAGTCTTCCTTATCGGTTAATCCAAGTCCGTCAACTTCAATACTTGTAGACGTACATAGTTTTGTGCATTAGTATTAAGTTAATACATTTTAGGGGTGTGGGTTTTTTTTGTTTGTGGATTTTCTCTAAAACCAAAACTTCCTAAGATGCGACATACATTCAAATGGGTATGACAAGAATTGCATAAAAGATCAACTTGCCAAACATTAATAAGTGCATGTAACACAAAAGCTGAAATGACATTTAAAAAAAAGCTGTTACACATAACAGGTGGGAATAACTTCTTAACATAATGAATTTTCTATATTATCTTTAAATGTCTGTTTAAAGGGTTTCACAGATATATACAAAATGAAAGAGTAGTCAACTATATTAAAAATGCAGAGTACAAATGGCTATGCTACAGAAGACACATTTAGAAAGAATTGAACATGTGACTGATAAAGAAAGGCATTTGGGATGGCTATTCAGCCTATGTGGGACAAAGGAAAGGGAGAGTACTTATATTAATTGCAAGAGGAGCTCCAACAAAGACAGATGAGGAAAAAAAGATGATAGATTTGTAGTGCTAAGGGACTGGTGGCAAGGGAGGAGGATTACAATGGCATGTTATTTATATTCAGCCTAAAACTGCTGTAATGGAGCTTAATAAAATTCTGGGAGAAATAATCAGCTTTCAGCAGTGAGTATTACTCATATGTGGGGACTGTAATTTGATTTGCAGCAGTGGGGATGCATCTGGAGAGGCCCAAAAGAGAAAATATAACAAAAGAGGGTAGATTTTCAAAGACATTTATGCAACTAATAGGCATGGAAGATGTGAATTCAGTAGTGGGAGTTCAGTGAATTTGCATTTTATTCCCCAAGGTACAAAAACTGGGATAGGCTAGACAGAAACTATATTTCACAGGAACATTTAATTGAAAGTTTGATACACATCCAATAACCATTTCAGATCATGTGCCAATAATAACCAAAATAAAAATACAGGGCAATGAAATAAAAGAGACACTGGTGCTTCCCCACCTATCTGCTAAAAGAGAGGAGTTTAAGGAATAGGTAGTGGAATTATTTGGGAGTTATTAGGGAAGATAGAAATTTCTTCTGAAAATGTAGCTAAGAACTGGGATAAATTTAAAGTGGAGTTTAAAAATAGAGTGCAAATGAAAAAGACATGGTTAAGAATTAACAAGAATTATTTGGAGGTACTGACAAAAGCTGAAAGTATTGCAAAAAAGAGGTATCTCACAGAACAAGAGGAGGAGCAATTACAGAATGCTAAACAGAAAATTAGGGATTAACTCGATAATGTGCACGGGTTTAGAAAGACTGGTGTTAAGCAAGTGTTTTTTGATAACTCCAGAGCACAAAAACTTTTAGCTCAATGTCTCAGGCTCCAGAAAGTAGAAAGGGTTGTCTGCAAGCTTAGAGAGCCTATAACAACAAGGAAGATAACCAGAGATCTTGTAAGGGCATTAGAAATATTTCAGAAGTTTTATGAAAATATGTATAAAGCAGAGAAATACAGAAATCAAGAAAAGGTAAAAATTAAACTGGAAAATACCACTGTTGGTGGGGGGTTGTAATGCAGAGAAACCATTCAACAGAGTAAGCTGGGATTTTATGAGAAGGCCAATGGAAGCATTTGCATTCCCTGACAAAAATTATAAGGTCGATTAGGAGGACATATGAGGGATTGGAACCAAAAATTCAAGTGGGTGGGTTCCTCTCTGATAAGTTCTGTTTGAGCAGAAGAACCAGGCAGGGGTGTCCTCTTTCCACTTCATTACTTGCGTTATATTTAGAACCATTAGAAAAGAAAATAAGGGACTCAGAAATTCAAGGATATATATAAAATAAAGAAAAGTTGGCTTTATTTGCAGATATTTTATACCTGACAAAACCAGAAAAGGACATTTCACTGCTGTGGAAAATTTTGAGACAATTTTAATTCTTTTTATACAAATTAATGAAGATAAAACAAAGGCAATAGCTGCAAACTACGAACCCACACATGAAATGGTTCTGCAATACCCATACTTATGGGGACGTGATAAAATTAAGTATGAATTAAAATGATTCTGTTATGGCAGTTAAGGATATGTTTGAAGAAACTAAACAAAATACAATAAAAAAATGAGAAATTGGAAGCTCTGTTTTATGGATACAGACAGCAAGATGCAAGCAGTCAAAATGTTTTTAGTCCCTTTAGTTTTATACACAGGTCAGGCATATTTTTATCAACCAAAGGAGCATTCGTGGACAGCAATTAATAAAATGTTCAAAGATTTTACCTGTGTGGAGAAGACAAGAGTGAAGTAGGCTAAGTTGATCCTTCCAATTGAAGGTGGTGGCCTGGAATTATCTGATTTACAGGTTTTTTTTTTTCAGAGCCACATAGTTAAAGCTCCAATGCATAGCACAAGCAAAATGGAAAAGGATGATGACAAAATAGGCAAGAAGCTCAAGAAACCAGGACAGAATAGGATTTTCGATGCAGACTCTTCAAGAGAATAACAATAACTACACATATTATACTCGTAAAGTAGCAGAAAGTATCCTAAGAAATAAGCAAACATAGGAATGGAGAAGGGAGATTCTGCCAATATGGATGACTCAATTTGGGATCCAGACACTAGGCACGAGGGGACTGGAATTTACTAGAGAAAACTGGCAAAGAAGCTAAGGTATTGACAGCAAATAATTAGACAGGAAAAGGTAATAGAATGGAAAGATGCCAAGAATGTATTTGGACTGCAAGCTAGAGATTGCCTTCCCTACCAAGGATTGATATCAGACTATAAGCAAAGTGATGGATTTTAAGCAAAAAAAAAACTCTCTGGTACAGTTTTTAGTAGAATCTAGATCAGAGATGCTGTAAAAAAAGGGATAATTAGTACAGCATATAAAACATTACATGATAACTATAAGAATCAAGTGAGGAAGGTAGACAGGACTGGGGATAGAGATTGGATAAGCAATTCACAAAGAAACAATGGGATATATGTAAGACTCCCAAATATGCAATAAAGTCTAGATGATTTAGGATCTTTGCTTGGAAATGCTTACATAGGTATTTTTATACCCTAAATAGACTCCAAAGATTTTTTTCCTCAGGTAGATAGTAAATGTTGAAGCTGTGATGGGGAAGAAAGAGATAACTGGGAACATATTTTTGGGAGTATAATGACTTGGCATACTTTTAAAAAGTCACTGCAGACTACTCTATTGGAAATACCGAGTGAACAAATTTGTAAAACTAAGAAAATTAATTTTTTTGAGCTATAATACAGAATCGCAATTGCTGACAAAAAAGCAGTTACAAGAAAATGGAAATCAAAGTCTAAATCAACTGTACTAGAAGTAGTAAATATAGTAATAGAGAGAAAACAACGGGAAATAGGATATTCAGACAAGGGTAGGAGCAAATTACACACAAAAACTCGGAATTGTGGGAACAATAAATACAAAATAATGTTTTGGAGGAGGAATGAGGTCTAAAAGAAGGTAGGATTTGAATTAACTATGTAATGTTTGACTGACAAAGACTGGAAAGATAAGTGATGTATAATGTTTGCAACTAAATATATGTCAATATGGTTTGTTTTCATTTATATAAATGTAAGACTGCCTGTGTCATAAGTGATTATGTTTTTTTGTTTTAAAAAGATAAAAAAATGGATGCGACACTGCCTTTTATACCACATGGACGCCATCTCTAAATAACCACCTTTTTGAAAAGTTTTAATTTTCTAAGCCTATGATTTTTCTAGTAAAGAATTATTGTACCTTTTCTAATTCTTTCAGTTGACTTGTTTGAAGGCTACAAAATCCTGCAACTAGCTCAGTAATGGGTTGAATCAGTGCTTTATAAAATGGTACATCAACATGGAGTGACTAGACATGCCTTTTAGAACTAGGTAAATTATGGAATTTGCTTTCCAACAGTGTGCCTCTGAGTTTTAAGGATATATACAAAATATTTCCCTTTGCTTGTTTAAATTTGTTAAACATGTCTTGCATGTAGACTGTACTACAGCTGAAATACTGGCATCAAAGGACAGAACATTTTGCCAACAATATATCTGGCAACATGGGAATTATAAACATTCTGTTTTAAATTATACCTGTAAGAGTAAAATCTTGTAGAAGCATTGTAGCATGTAAATCTTCCCATGTAACACAGTACAATCAATAAGGCAACATTTTATAAGTGGCAGAAAAATACAAGAATCCTCCATGATTAAAATAAAATTAGTCAAATTAACTAAGTGCTTCAGAAAACAGGTCACTCAGACACTTCTGGGTTTGTTTTAAAACTAGCCACTAATATTAAGGGAATAGAGTGGTCCTTGCTGAATGCACAGCAGAGTGGCTAGGAAAGAATAAAGTGAACCCATTGCACTAACTGATAATGGCACAACAGTTTAATGTATTGCTTAGACAACCTGATTAACCACTTTCTAAAGGTAATTGAATGTGAAGAAAAGAAAACAATGAACAACAAACTCAACCTGTGATATTGATCTAAGTTGTGTTCTTGAGTATTCTTACTGAACCTCTAGGTTTGTTATTTAGAAAGTCCTTTCAGAGGTTCAAGTTCCAGAAATATCTATTATAAAACTTTGGCAGTTGTGACAAAGAGTTAAAGGCGCAACATAATAAAAAAAAAAAGAGAGAGAGAGTGTTGCAGCCAAAATGGAGCTTTATCAAATAAGTATCAACAGAAGATCATCATTTAGGAGCAAAATGAGAAAAGATGAAGTGGAAAAGCCCTAATAAGATATCTAAGAAAGTGGTGTAGCTGGAACAGTTATTTGACCAGTAGATGCAATCTCCCTTGAAGAGATGTGCAAATATTATGCAAGGGTAAGGTCATAGTGCTGCCCATGAAACAGAGATAGACAGTTGAAAGCGCTGATGGTTATTTGGATTGGTCATAATGCATTACACTGACATAAGAGGTGGTGAATGAATTAGACTCCACCTCCCACCTTAGATTATTGTAATAACAGATGTACCTGATGTACATACTATCCCTTCAAGGATGTTGTTGCATGATCTCAGCTGGAAATAAAACACAAGTGAGAAAGTACAGTTGTGTACACCTACCATAAATGTAGATGTTCGAGTGTCTTCACTGTTGCAGTCATGACTGTAGGGTTCTCCCCTGCCGGCAGGCAGCCCTCGGTCGGCCAGAATCCCAAAGTCTGGGTCCGGCGTCGGCTGTTAAACCATGCTCCCTGACGTCAGAGCGCCAGGAGTACAAAGCTGACAGTCGACGCCATCTTCTCCAGTTTTTCTTGCCCCAGATGTCAGGAGTCCCAAAATGAGAAAGGTCCCATATCCTTTGCAAATACACCTCAGAAGAATGGTGAAAAAAGGAACCACACAAAAGTAAAAATAAGAGGGGACAGGAGGGAGGAAAACCCAGACTGCAACAGTGAAGACACTTGAACATCTACATTTATGGTAGGTGTACACAACTGTACTATGTTCATCGTGTTTCACTGTTGCAGTCATGACTGTAGGATAGAATCCCAAAGCAGAATGAAAGGGAGGTGGTCATAAAGTAGAAGGGGTGGCTAAAAGGCCCTGCAAGACTGCAGAGGCAAAGCCTGCCCTAGACTTAGAATAGAGAGGTAGAATATAGTGCATAGAAAAAGTATGCACTGAACTCCAAGTTGCAGCTTCCAAAATGTCTTTGGTAGGAAGGCCGCAGAAGTGGCATCAGCTCTGGTGGAATGAGTCCGTATACTCCCTGGGATTTGCTTTCCATGGTGTGAATAACAAAATCTGATTCCATGAGCAATCCATTTAGAAATGGTCTGTTTTGAAATGGCTTTACCTTGGGAACTTGAAGCATAAGAAACAATTGTTCTGATTTTCTGATGTCCTTGGTTCTGTCCAGGTAAAAACGTAGTTGTCTGTGTACATCCAAGGAATGTAAGATCCTTTCCCCTTTATTTTGAGGAGTGGGGAAAAAGTTGGCAAGTGGATAGTTTGATTTAAAGCCACTTTGCAAACCACCTTAGGCAATGAAGGTAGGATTAGTCCTCAAAGACACACTGTCTTGATGAAAAATAATATAAGGTTCCACAGCCATAACAGCTTGTAACTCTGAAACTCTCCTGGCAGAGGTTAGGGCTAACAGGATGGCTGTCTTCCAAAATAAAAACTTGATGTCAGAAGAGGCAGCAGGCTCAAAAGGAGGCAAGGTGAGCTTTTCCAAAACATAGTTGAGATCCCAAGCAGGAATGGGAGGAGATCTAGGAGGTCTTAAGTTCTTAGCTCCTCTGAGAAACTGTCTCATGAGCTGGTGGGAAAAGATTGGAGGGTCTGTATTATAATGAGCGGAAATAGCAGAGGCATGTATCTTAATGGAAGAGAAAGAGAGACCCTTATGTAAGAGATCTGTCAAGTAAAGTAAAATTAAAGGAATGTTCGGAAGAAGAGGATCAGAATCCTGAGCCTGCATCCAGGAACAAAATCTTTTCCATTTTCCTGCATAAGATTTTCTAGTGCTAGGACGTCTGGCTTCTAAAATGACATCCATAACCTGCTTGGGTAGGAGAGAAGAAATCAAAGGCCCTGGATTAACCAGGCCGCCAGGCTGAGAGTGCTGACATCGGAGTGTAGAACCTGAACCTGATGTTGGGACAGAAGGTTCGTAGTTTGTGTTAAGACCCAAGGGGGCTCCAGACATAGGTTTTTCAGAGTGGGGTACCAAAACTGTCGAGGCCAATTTGGGGCCAACAAGATTATCATCTTGGGCTTGTCCTGTTTGATCTTTAATAATACCCGTGGAAGAAGAGGAAGAGGCGGAAAGGCATATCCCGAGAGGTTTCTCCAACTGAAAGATAGTGCATCCACTTTCCAAGCTAGTTTGTGGAAAGTCCTGGTGCAAAAATTCTGTAGTTGATGATTGAGATGGGATGCAAAGAGGTCTATGTGGGGACGTCCCCAGACTGCTGTTATCATCCTGAATATTTCGGTGTCCAGCATCCATTCGTGTGGATCCGAAAGGTTTCTGCTCAGACTGTCTGCCAGGAAGTTTTGCTTCCCTGGTAGAAACTAAGCTTGAAGGTCCATATTGCAAGCTAGAGCTGTGTTCCATAGATCCATGGCTAGTCTGCAAAGGGGGTAGGAATGAGATCCCCCTTGCTTGTTTATGTACCACATAACTGTGGTGTTGTCTGTCCGTATTAGTAGTTGTCCTGGTTGTAGAAGATTCCTGAAGGCCATTAGAGCATTCTGAACGGCTAACATTTCCTTTAAATTGATATGCAGGTGCTTCTGATCCTTTGTCCAAAGGCCCTGCAGACAGTTGCCCTGAAAATGGGCTCCCAAAGCATAATCTGAGGCATCTGTGGTTAGAATCTGAGTGGCAGGAGGCAGACAGAAGGGTTTCCCTTTGTTTAGAGTACATGCCCTGGACCACCAAAGGAATTCCTTTTAAAGACAAGGCAGGACGGAGATCAGTATGTCTAAACTGTGGCAATGCTGAGACCATACACTTTTTAGGTACCACTGTATTTTCCTCATGTGTAGTCTTGCATATGGTACGAGAAGGATGCAGGAGGCCATGTAACCTAAAGCCTGCAGGAATCTCCTTGCAGATAGCGGAGTTAAAGTTGCCAAGGTTTTGAAAGTTGAAGCCAGCTGTAATTGTTTTTCGGATGTCAGAAACGCCATCTGGGTTGTGGTGTTTACAAGAGCACCCAGAAAAGTTATCTGTTGTGAGGGTGTCACATTTGACTTTTTTATGTTTACAGAGAATCCCAGGAACTTGAGGAGGTTCTGTACAAATTCTAGATGCTGGAGTAAGACATCCTTGCTGTCTGCCTGAATTAGACAATCGTCCAGATAAGGGTAAATTTGAATTCCCTTGAGTCTGCAGTAAGCTACTACTGGAGCCAGGCATTTGGTGAAGACCCTTGGCGCAGTAAACAATCCAAAGGGCAGCACAGAGAATTGAAAGTGCCTCGATCCGGCCTTGAACCAGAGGTATTTTTTGCATTCCTGCCTGATTGGAATGTGTAAATATGCCTCCTTTAAATCCAAAGTTACCATCCATGCATCTTTGGACAGCATTGGAAGTAGCTGCTGTAGAGTAAGCATCTTGAATTTTGGAATCTCTAGAAAGGTGTTCAAGACTGACAGATCCAGAATGGGTCTCCATGAGTTTTGCTTCCTGGGGACTAGAAAGCGCCTTGAGTAAAAAACTTGTCCCATCTCTGAAAGTGGAACTAGTTCTATGGCTTTCATAGCCAAAAGAGCTTCCACCTGGTTTAAGGCCTCTGTCCATTGATGTTTTGGAAGGTCTGGCCATCCGCTTGGCCTTGGCAGGGTATGAAAATGGAATTTGTAACCTCTTGAAACCACATCCAGAACCCACTTGTCTTGAGTTATACGAGTCCAATTTTGATAAAAAAGAGAGAGTTTTCCTCTGAGAGGGGCTTCCAGGTAAGAAGTTCCTGCAGCCCAACAGAGAGAGTCATTGAGTCTGTTTCCTATGAGTTTGTGACCTGTCCTCTCCTCCCCTAGGGGTGGAAGCAGTCCACTGTCTTGGTCTATAAGAAGCTTGTGTTTGAGGCCTTCCTCGGGAGCATCTATATCTACCCCTCTGAGGCCTGTCTGACGTGGGAAAGGACCAATTTTTAGAAGGCCAATTCCTGCTAAATCTTGGTGGCTGTACTTGTAAGAAATCTTTAACTGTTTGCATGGATTTCGCCTTATCCTCCATCTTTTTAATCACCTCTTCAGCTTTTGATCCAAACAAAACATTATGCTGAACAGGAGCATCCAATAATTTAGCTTTAACTTGTTCTAGCAAATTTTGTTCCTTTAGCCAAGCATGCCTTCTTATAACTGTGCCGGAGGCAGCAGCCCTACAAGAAGCCTCCAAGGCATCAAATCCACAGTGTAAACCATGCTTCCCAACTTGTTCAGTGGCATGCAATAAGTCATGTAATTCCTTATCATCTGCACAGGCAGAAATGGAAGTAAGCTTTTGTTTTAAAACAGACAAAAGAAATTGCTGGTATTTCAGCATATGAAACTGACAGTTTAAAGCCCTAATGAATAAAGTAGCAGAAGTGTACACTTTTTTGCCCCATCTTTCTAAAGATCTAGAATCCTTTTCAGTGGGAATGGGGTTTTTGGCAGAAGCGGCCTTAACTCCCTTAGGACCCTGAGAAATGGTTTCAGGGTCAGCAGAAGGGTTCTTGTATAAAAACTGGTGGGAATCAGGAACCCTGTAATATCTATCAGGCTTAACAGGAGCAGGAGGAAAAGAGTCAGGGGTTAAGTTAGCCTCCGAAAAAGCATCATCCACAATATCCAAAACAGGAGGAATAGCCAGGGGTCTATGTTGGGGGAGAAGAAGAAAATCCCTTAGTCTTTTCTTAGATTCCGAATACTCCTGTCCTTCCCAGTGGAAATGTTCCCTCATTTCATGCAAAGTTTCCCCAAAAGAGAAAGGGGGGGGGAAGCTGAAGGAATAGATTCCTCAGCATCAGAATCCTCATAAGGAGGAAAAGAATATTCCTGGTCAGAAGAAGAAACTTAAGAAACAGAAGCCTGATCAGAGGAATCATAATAAACTTCTTGCCTTGGCCTTTTATCTGGAGGGGGATGTGAACCCCTAATCATAGTAAGTAAATCCTCCACCATCTTGAGTAACTGTTTCTGTGACTTGGGAGCAGGTTCAGAAGAGGCCTGAGTTGCAGTCTTTGATTTAGAAGGAGTCTTTGCCTTTGTCTTTGGCTTTGCCTTTATTAGAAGCTGAGTAGGCCTGAAAACCCCATCGGAAGCCGGTACCTGCACAGCGGCTCCAGACCCATCCGAAGGAGCATTGTCCGAAGGTCCTGCAATAGAAATATTCAAAGGCCTGGTTGGCTCCTCATGAGAGTCCGTTTCGGCCATCGATTCTGAAATGGCCGACGACAGGGGCTGCAAAAGCGCCTCACTGACGACGGCCGAACCTGAAGCTGGCTCCGCTTGTGCGATATCGTCAGATTTGGACCTCGGAGGCTTGTCTTTATCCTTGCGACGTTTGTGAACTACGGTAGCCGGAACCGTATCCGACGACATTTTGTAGTTAAAGTGCCTATCGAAGTAATGAAAAGCAAAATCATACCTTCGTTTAATTGTACGTTGATTGAATCTAGCACAAAACCGACAACTAGCTACGTCGTGGTCAGGGCCTAAGCAAGGAATACAGTAAGAATGAAAATCCTTATGAGGTATTTGCTTCCCATATGAAATACAATTATTAATTTTTTCTGACATCAGACTGGAGCAAGAAAAAAGTTTCCCCAATGGGGTACTTAGCTTAGAGTGGAGAAGAAAGTCTTAGGACTGAAGTTTATCAGAAAAAATCGTCAGGAGTCAGCCGACCGGCACTTGCGAACTGCTATCACCGCACGGCAAGAAAGACTGGAGAAGATGGCGTCAGCTGTCAGTTTTGTACTCCTGGCGCTCTGACGTCAGGGAGCATGGTTGAACAGCCGACGCCGGACCCAGACTTTGGGATTCTGGCCGACTGAAGGCTGCTTGCCGGCAGGGGAGAACCCTACAGTCATGACTGCAACAGTGAAACACGATGAACATCTATCAGTTTTACTGGGCAGCAGGGACAAAAAGATCAAATTCATATAGATATATATATATATATATATATATATATATATATACACACACACACACACACACACACACAGAATTGTGTAGTCTAAAGGATTAATCATTGGTTGCTGGTTTGAATTTTGCCTCATGTTTTGTCATGGGGAAAAAGAGGTGTAATACTGCAAGCTGTTAGAAAATTCTTAAATTAAAATTAAATAAATCTGGAAATAATGTGCAATTTACAAACCAAACAATCCTAACGCTGACTGTTTCAATAATGTGTATTGTGAATCTGATTTTTGGATGTGTACAACTGCTTAAATATCAGAAGAAATTAACAGAAATCTGTCTCTGAAACAAAAGCACACCATGCATGAGGATTACACTGTATGGGAACAAATATTGCTAACATAAAAAAAAGAAAAATGAGTCACACTAGAATTAAATAAATTAAATGCTAAAAACAAGAGAAGGACACAAATGGAAGATCCAAAACCACAAAAATGTAATAGTCCACAACAAATAGCAATAATATTCAGTCTACCATTTCTCAGTGCATTGTTAAACTTGTTAAATGCACTGTTGTGGTGAAAAGGGGAGAGAGAGCCGCATTAGATGGACTCAGGGAGCACAATTACGTTAGATCACAATTTGTATATGTAAGCATAAAACAGCTAGCAAACAGGAAACCACAGTAGTATGCATACATGGGCACAACTATAATGTAGGTACAAACACAAACCTTTTAGGGAAAGTGTTATGTCCAGCTGTCATGATGTGATAACTGGCCAAGGGTCTCCCCAGCTCAAAAACCTATGGAAGATAGGGGGAATGGTTCAATCCAATATAGTGCTGTAAAAGAAAAAAAATGTGTAGGACTGGAAAACACAAAAGCAATCAAGATTTAGCTGTAGGTCAAAGAGTTATGACTTTAACATCAGTTAAAGTAATAAAAGAGGTCAGTGTAGAGACTGACAAAGTACCTATAGTTGGAAATACACTAAGGGAAGTAGCTATAGAAACCGAGGAAGATAAAGATGGATTTTAAATGGAAGAAAATGTTACCCTGCTGGTGGACAGAGATTGAACTGTCAACCCGCTGACGATCAGAGTTCCTGCACAGAAAATCATTGTCAGAGTTGTGTTGGCAGTGATGCCCTTTGTGGGGGAATTTTCCCCCTTCAATCAATTGGTGCGACATGGAGTTGGTATATATGATTTTAGGGAGGCTTTTTTGTTTGTTTTTTTTTTTTTGTTTTTTTTGGCAAATACAGTTAGAGGATTCCGATAGGAATGGGGAACTTGAAGTAATACGCTTCTTCCTGCTGCACCACATACTCAGAAACTGATGCAGGAATGTTAACGTAAAAAAGTAATTACACTGCTGAAGTAAAGAAAGAGAAACTGACTGTATCCCTATTAGAAGAAAATTATTTTCCCAAGTAATCTTTTATAGAGGAAGACCGAGATGATGGGGTAATGTCTATACCTGTACTTACAGGAGGTGAAGCCATTATCTCCCCTTTACACAATGCTGATGAAATTGATGCTGACTTCACTAATCTCCACGTAAACCAGAAAGATCTCGAGAAGGCCAACAGGGAGGACAGTATGCTAAACAGAAGTAGAGAGAGAATCTAACAATAGCAGATGAGGAAATAATTGAAGAGAACTCCCCCATTTTCAAACTCGTACTCTAAACTAAGAAACTGCCGCGGTGGTAGCGTTGTTACCTCACAGCAAGAGGTTCTCCCATTCGATTCTCAGCTGGGTTTGGGAGTGCCTTCTGTGTGGAGTCTGCATGTCCTCCCCATGGTTGGGTAGTGTTCGAAAAACATGCGTGCGTAAATGGGCGTGCCTTCATTGAAGGTTGGGCGTCAAGCTGGCACCTCGGCATTTTGTAAAAATTTACTGCCAATCGTTAGCGGACCGGTTCCGCTGTGGCGACCCCTTACTGGGAGAAGCAGAAAGACAACAACAACTTTAAACTAAGAAACTATCTGCTCAAAAGACTAACCAAAGGTAAAGAACAGACAACAAGTCACTAATTAGCTCCAAGGCCTTTTAAAACACATGTGATGAAGGTTGTGCATAGTCACAATACTTTAGGTGGTCATTTAGGAATGGAAAAGACAAAAGCTGTGATTTTGGCAAAATTTTACTTGCCTGATATTATGAAGAATGTAGAAAAAAAATGTAGCTTACCCAGAATGTTAAACCGCAGCATCCAACCAAGGGATTAAGAACCCTTTGATACTCCTACCTATCATGAAAAAACTATTTGAAAGCACAGCAACAGACACTGTAGGTCTGCGTCTGAAGGGCTATTAGTATATTCTGGAAATCTTTCATTATGCAACAAGATTTCCAGACGTAGTACCCCTGTTAAAAGTTAAAGCAAATTCTATAGAATTACTGTTGCGCTCATAGTGATTCCCTGAGAAATTCTTGCTGACCTAGTAACCCCCAGAGCAATGCACACACTTCATCAGTTTTTGAAGTACAATAGCTGAGGACATATGTATACAACCCTCAAGCAGATGTTATTGTTGAGTGCCTTAAAAAGACTTTATAAAGTCATTATTACAAAAGGTTGTGTAACTAGATGTGAAAAACTTGGATCAACTGCTTCCATACCTTCTCTTTGCTGTAAGGGAAATGCCCAAAGTTTCAAACAGATTCACTTCTGTATGGCAGACATTCACAGGACTTGCTAAATATAGAAAAAGAAATGGCTTCTGCTATTGCTTGTGGAGTACAAAAAAGGATGTGGCTCAATTCTCTGAGCACACCTTAGCAAACTAACTGCAGGTTTTCCCAAAAAAATCACTGATGGTGCAGATTCTAAGTGTGTATGTCAGCAGTGACTCCTTTACTTAGTGAGACTTTTCCATTCTTTGCAGGTGTTTGACTATGAACTTGATGCATTTCATTTTGCGGTGCATGGAAGAGGCTTACTCACTCTGTCCTCAAAAAAAAAAAAAACTGCTATTTAATTTTTCCATCAGGTTGATTTCACAACCTGTTGTGCTTAGTGAGTTAGTTCCTCCCAGAGTTGTAACTAGACAAGTCACAGTAGAAGCAAGAGAAACATAGGAGGAAGACATCTCCTTTAGAAGCGTAAAGCACCATTTCACAGACATGCAGGACAGGTTATAAGGGGATACAAATGAGAAAAGACAACAAAACAGTTACAGCATATAAATGTTTTGAAACTTTGGACAGAAAAATAAATTTCTGTAGTAAGTACGTTTATAGAGAAAGTTAAACAGCATGTCCTGAAAGTCAAATATGATGACATGTTAGCAATGGCTAAGAAAGAAGTACTAAAGGAAATTGCACTTGAAAATAAAGACATTTCAGAGTTGCCTGGCTAAACCCTTTTTTTTCCAGCACAGCACAGAAACCAGCTTAGTAAGAAAGTAAATTTGAAGCTATACCAAATACCAGAATCCCGATGCCAAGCATTTAAGAAAATATAGAATGTGTTTAAACTTGGAGTCGTCGAAGAATCCAAATTTGAGTGGAACAGCCCCACTGTACTCACCCCTAAGCTGGGTGGATCTATAAGGGTTTGCAATGACATCAAAAAATTAAACAGCATATCTAAATTAGCTTCACATCCCATGCCACAAGTTGGCAAACTCATTGAAAAAATTGAGCAAATCAAGGTTTCTGTCCACTCTGGACCTAACCAAAGGCTACTGGCAAATTTTACTTGCCCCAGAAGCCAAGAAAAATAGCATTTTCCCACTATGTGAGCTCTTCCATTACACAATCCTGCCTCTTGGTCACCATGTAGTGCCCTCAGTATTCCAGTGGCTGACAAAAAACATTATTACACCATCCTCATACCCAATATGTAGCAGACTACCTGGATGATGATGCAGTAATATTTTCTGAAGATTGGGAAAACCATCTCCATAAAGTTCTTTTACTCTTCCTAGGACATATTGGGTTAACTGCTAACTCAGCTATGTGTAAGTTACGCATGAAAGAATTATGCTACTTGGATTATGTAATCGGGTGAGGGATACTGAAAAGACAGGGCCTAGAAAACTGAAGCACTATAAAACTGGCTTAGTTCAATGTCTAAGAAACAGGGTAGTTATTTTTAAAGGCCTTGTTAGATATTATTATAAATTTCTTCCTACTTTTACTACTGTTAACCCCCTTGCCCCAAAAAAGATCTGACCTGAGGATAAGACTCCCTTGAAGGTTGGGTAGACATTTGAAGCAGAACAAGCCTTTAGGCTTCAAAAACAAATGCTGCGTTAAAAATCGATTCTAATAGCTTCATACATTTCCAGGTGGTTTTTAGCGTGCACAGATGCCTTTGAGATAGACATACCTGCAGTGTTGACTCATACTATAGATGGGGATGAGCATCATATCTGACATACAATTAGAAAGCTAAGAAATGCTAATACTTGTTAGGTAGAGTATTTCTATTAATCACTGTCCATGCCCTTCTACAATGACTCTGCTGTCAGAAAGACTGCAATCTATAATTACCCAAATGGGCTTTGAACTTCCAGACTACTTATTCAGGCCACAGTCATTAAAAGGCAGATGGGCTGTCTGGCTTTTGTCATAACTGATAATACTAGAGTTTGTGGATTTACATTGGGGGGTAGCATGTGTCAGAGTCTGCTGAACCTAGAAAACATACTGTTCATTAAAGTTTTTTTTTTTTTGCAACGGCTGCTTTTACCAGAGAGTAGGTCTTGAAAGGAAAATACACAGCAGCAGACAAAACAGAGTGAGGCAGATCTCTACAAGGGATAACCTGGAGCAGCTGCCTCGGGGTTTTGAAAAGAGGTTTCCAGGAACTAAGGTTTAAGACAGGTAGGTTGAGAGCTGTCTCAAAACTAGGAAATTAAAACAAGCTGCTGTGCAGTCAAGAGAAACGAATGGGATTAACCATGCCTGTAGGGTTAAAAACAAACTGAAAGGAAACTATTGTGAGTTGTGTGTGTTTGTTGGCTGGCTTTGAGGAGACTACAGTCACTTCTGATGTACTGTAACTTTTGAACTTAAATTTTGAAAAGTTCCTTTTGGTTTCATTTCATGCTACTCCCCACTTTTGTGGTTTTCATTATGAATAAACTCCCATTTAAAAAAATGAAAAGCTGATTCCAAAGATGTGGTTGTTACTGCAAGCACTGGTTGGTACCACCTAAATGCTGAAAAACTGGACTAGGGTTATACCACAGTCTTCTATCATAGGTAGGTACTAGGCTATTGGCCTCGAGGCCTATATAAGCCTAGCCAAAAAGGTTCCCTGGCTTTCGCCACTCAAGAAAATTATTTTCCTGTGCCCCTGTCGAGCAAAGCCACAGAAGTGATCCCCGGGATGAATTTCCTATTTCCCATCCAATCATCAATATTTTTCTTAAAGAGGGCTAATGAGGAGCTTTGTTTGGCATGAATGGGTAAAGTTTGTTCCAGAGTATGGGAAGTCTCTGAGACTGGAATCTATCCTTCCAGCATATTCTGTTTATTGTGGTGACAAGATTTAGGTCCCTGGAGCATGTGGCTCGGAGAGATTGGGGTTTCTTTAAGTGTAGCATGTCCAACAAATATGGGTTTGACATGGCTTTGTATATTAGCCAGAGACTGCTTCTGTGTAGACGATATACAGTGGAGAAGAGTTGGAGTTTTTTGAAACAGTCTGCTTATGGTATCTTTTTGAGGACGGTAATCCTCTTAGTGATGTATTTCTGTGGCCCTACAAATTGTTGCAGATGTCTTGTGAGGTACATGCCAAACGGGGCACTGTACTCTATAAAGGGTCTAATGAGGGATGAGTAGAGAGGAACAATGACCTCCTTTTTTCTGGAGAAGAACTCTTTTGTGATGAGGTATGCCACGTAGAAAGATTTCCTGACTACTGTGGCGATGTGATTATCAAAGGAGAGACTACTGTCCACCTGTGTCCCAAGGTCTCTTACCACACTTTCGGTGTTTAGTAGGCTACCGCCTATGTGGTAGTTCATTGGTACAGAGTTTTTCCCAAAGTGGATGACAAAGCACTTCTTGGCATTGAGGCCATGACTTCGAAACCAAGCATCTGTCTCAGTGAGTCCACTTTGTAGAATGTCCACATCATTAGGTGATTCTATTATGGCTCCTAGTTTGCAGTCGTCAGCGAACTTCATTAGCCAAAGACCTTCTGTGTTAGCCTGAACTTCAGAGAAGTAGATGTCAAACAGGAGAGGACCCAGGACTGAACCCTGTGGTACTCCACTTGTCACTGGCCTGAAGTCAGATTTGAAGTCAGATACTTTTACTGTGTGGGTTTTGTCAGTGAATCAGTTGGCCACCCATCTTGTGACATAGGGATTTATGCCCAGTTTAGTGAGTTTATCTATAAATTCCAGAATGGGAGATGGTGTTGAAAGCCTTGGCGATGTCAAGACAGGCTGTGTGCACCACCTTACCCTCGTCCATGGCTCTAGTGACTGCTTCAAAGAAATTGATCAGGTTTAGGAGACATGACCTACCTTTTACAAACCCAAATTGAGTGAGGTCCAGAGTTTTGAGGTTACCTATGTCCTTATTTATAAGTTCCATGGCCTTGCAGACCAGGCTCGTCAGGCTAATGAGGCGGTAGTTCCAGGGGGCAGTTGGTGGCACCCCCTTTGTAGAGTGGGATAACAGTTGCTGTGCACCAATCAGTATGCACAAAGCCTGAAGTGGGGCTATGATTGAACATGGTACTTAGGTGGGTTGCCAGTTCGTTCGGTAGTTTATGCAGAACGCAGCCTGGGATGTTGTCTGGTTCCATGGATGCTGTGTTCTTGGCTTTGGAGAGTGAGGTCTTTACTTGTGTATCCAAGATTACAGGGGCTTTGCATTCTTCTGGTACTGAGATGGGCCCTTTGGAGGGTGAGAGGGGGGGTAAAGTTAGCACTGAACCTATCTGCCAGGATGTTGGCAATATCAGTTGGTTCTGTATATACAGTGCCATTGTGCTGTAGCTCAGAGCAGCTGAGTGTTGCCACTGAGATTCTTGACATAACTGTAGAATGCTTTGTGGTTGTCTTTAGAATCAGTGGCGATTTTATTTTCGTAACTAGCTTTGGAGGATTTTATGAGGGATCTCAACTTCTTACCGAGGCTGACCAGGGAGTTCCTCCAGTCATGAGATTTTACTCTTTTTTGCAACAGCTTCTTCCTTCTGTTGTAGAGTTTGTTTATGACAGGGGACCACTAGATTGGCTTCCTTTTTTTTTTTTGGAGGATAACATTTTGGTTCTGTTGGGGATGGCAAGACCCATGCACTCATGTATGTGCTTATACAGTGCATTTGTATAAGATTCAGCAGTTGTACCTCTATTTTCCATCTGCATGGGCGTTGTGACGTTTGCCACGTCTGTCTTAAGAAGCATTAAATTGGCTTTAGAGAAGTCTTTTACGGTGGTTTCCTTAATGGGGGGGGTGGGGGCGGGATATGGGTGTCTAGGGTGATTAGTTTCTGGTTGGATCTGACCAGCGAGAAATTGACCTCTGGCGTAGAACACTGGTTGCCCATATTGGTAATAACCAGGCCCAGGATATTGCTGCCGCTGGTGGGGGTATGGACAAGCTGATCCAAGGTGTTGGAATTTATGCATTCCAGTAAACGATGAGCAAATGAGTTAGTACAAGTAGTTTTCCCAGTTGATGGTGGGGTAGTTGAAATCAACCATTATTAGGGTATTGGGTTGTACCTTAATATTTTCTAATTTATCAAGAAATGAAGAGTGGAAATCCTGGGGAATGGTGGGGGATCTGTAACAAGCTATAACCTGGATTAAAGTCTTGCCCAGTGTTAGTTGCACTTGGATAATTTTGGATGCATTATGATGAGCAACTAGCCTGGAGGTGTGGATATCCTTAATGAATATGAACATGCCTCCGCCTTTAGTGTTTCGGTCCAGGTTAGGTGGCCGAAAGGTGTGCTATGAATTATAGTCTGATAATGCAGGGGTGCTCTCTGGAGCCTTGAACCAGGTCTCTGTCACTGCACAGATGTTAATGTTCTCCATTTTAAGGAGTGCCTCGAGTGAGTGCATTTCGAGGTTTAGACTTCTAGTATTGAGTAGCATTACCCTCATATTTTGCTTGCTTGTACTTGTTATAGTGGTGAATTTGTCATTTGAATCTTACCTAAAAAAGGCACTATAGGGGTGGGCAAGAGCCTCCACTATCCAGAATCCTAGCAGCGACAGGTGCAGGCCGTCTCTGGCAAAGCATCGTGGTCTGTTGATCATGCCATCGCAGGCAGACAGATAATGGATCCCCTTAGAATGAAACCAGAAACTTAGCCAGTTGTTGAATTCAATCATTTTGTCCTTGTACTGTGGTATCATTCTGGGTGATGGCAGGACACTAACTCAGGGCTAAGGCCATATCTGCCTGGGCTACGAGATCTGAGAGTTCCCCCATGTCTCTTTTTATGTAGCCCAGGGAGGTATGCCTCAGGTCATTCACATCAACATGGACAATGACAGAGTCATATTTGTACTTGTTGTGGAGTGACCTGTGTGTGCGGGCGTTACATAGCTGCCTGTCGGGTGCCAGGATCTGCCAACAGTAACTTTCTCCTTGTTTAGCCTGGTGAGTGGGACATCCATGTGCCTGACTATAGAGTCACCTATGACTAGTTTGTTGGGTATGAAGCTTTACCTTATGGGCTGAGGTTGAGTGGCACACTGATTTTGTGGGATATGTGTTATTTGGGTAGTGTTGGGGGGTGGTGGTTGCTTGCGTTTCAGCCTTGGAGGTCTCTGTTGCTTGGGCAGATTTTTATTGAAAGCCTGCACAAGTGTAGGTGTGTGTGTTTTGTATTCTTATGTGTGGGTTTTGGTGGTGTAGGCTTTGAAGGACTGTGTGTTGAGTGTGGTGTGGTGCAGGTGTTTACCTTCTCCTCTTGACTGTCTAGTCCAGTCTTGGCTGGAGAGAGCTTGGCTTCCAGTTTGGCTACATAAGTGCATCTCTCACAGGTTGTAGTGTTTGGTGGTAGGAGGAGAGGGCTGTCAGTGTACATGAGGAAATTGTCACATTGCCCCAAGATGCCCAGATTCATCAGGTGGACAAGAGAAAACACCAGGAGATGACCCTTAGACATGCCTGGATAGGTGCTTATTAATTTAAGTAGTAAAAACTGTTTTCCTTTTGACAAGTGAGGAAAACTGAGTGCTGCAGTAATTTGCAGGTTATTTAGTGCTTACAACGAGTTCTGAAGAAGTGCTGAGCACAAGGAAACAGCTTTGAGTGCTGAAACTAGAAAACTGGCTAGTACTAAGGGAAAATTTGAAGAGCAGACTTTCGGGCACTGGGAATAGTTTAACCCTAGCTAAGCAGCGCTGCACAATGCGCAAACACAAGTTTTTAAGCCAGAAAGTTGAAAGGGATAGAAAGCAACCCCAAACAGCCAATGAGGTACAATTCCTGAGCTGGAAACCACTCCTCTTGCACTCCTAAGCAACTCAATGCTTACCACTCCCACTGATAAACAGAAAGACTTCCCTCTACCACAGCAAGGTCTGGACAACTCAGAAACACAAAACTAAAGTCCTAAAACCAGTAAATCTCGAATCCGGACTATTCTAGTGTAGAAAAAAGGCGGGAAAATGAGCAAACTGATAGAAATGTTTTGTTTTTTTAGGTGGAGTGTAACAGTATGCTTCAGGTGTCTGATCAAGAAGAGTATTAAACACACCCTGTACAAAGAATTTTAACTAAAAGACTTGACAGACGTGCAGAAACGTAGCTGTCAGCAAAGACTAATGATGCTGGGCTTGTTCTGTTTGAAATGTAGCAGAATGGCAGAGGCTTTACTGAAGTTCACCAGGTCTCCAATGAAGGTTTCCTTTTGAATGCTTATGCTCTAACTGAACAGAACAGAACAGAAAATTAAAGGAGGAATAAATGATGTTCATTATATGAATCATTGCTACAGTATCATTCACAATAGATGAGAATTCAGCCAAAGATGAGCATCTGATCCTCTGGACATCCTTGTGGTTGGCTGGTCCCTTTCTCTTGGCAGAGATTACATGGCAGTGCCAAACTGAAAGAGGACAGAAGTTCACTACTGTTTCATTTCTTTCTACTGCATCACACCATCCAGTACTCAAGTTTGCTGGTCTCACCTGGTGACATTCAGAGCAATAAGTGCCCTTTCAGGAAAACGATGGTCTCCTTTGCCTGCTTGTTACTCAATATCTGAATTCTGCTTGGACATCCAAGATGGCTGCACATTGAGTAACAGCATATTTCTAGCTCTCACAGTGTGAAAAGCTCAGCAGAGAAGGCCGGTAGACTCGTGTTTATGGGTAAATTTCAGTAACTAGCTAGTAAGTGCAACACCTGGATGCAAGGAATAAAGAACTACAAAAGGGCTGGAAAAAAACACACCTACAAAAAGTGAAGAAGAAACACTGACGAGGGAAAGTTCGGCAGCTGTTCAGCAAAACACAATGCAACCTTCAGACATGACTTCCAATAACCTACAGGAAAACATACGACAACTGCATACAGATCCGGTCACAATAAACAAAACACTGCAGTACATCGACACAAAAAACAAAAAGTTGGAAAAATGGAAGAACCTCTAAACAGATATTCTGATTTGATGATAAAGATGCAAAAATCAGAGGTGAAAATGAGGAAAATGCTGGCTGAATATGTGGAAGAGATGTTTAAAAAAAATAACAGAATTAGAGGCCAGAGCATGTAAGGAAAACTTGAGATTTTCAGCTATACCAGAGAAGCTGGAAGGAACAGACTGCATTAATTTTATGAAAGCCTAATAAGCAGCTGGTATTCCACAGCAGGATGTGTTAGTTGAACGAGCACAATGTGTGCATACTACAAACCTGGCTATAAGAAAGCAACCTAGACCTTTAATAGCAAAGATACAATCCTGTCAGCAGGAGGAGTTGATTCTGACAAAACTGTGGCAGAAGGGCAAAGTACTATAAGTGGGAGACAGCAGAGAGTTTGTAGAGAATGATTACTCATTGTACACCAGAGAGAAGAGGAACAGATTTATCCCATTATTTAGAGAATTTCGAGATGCAGGTGTGAGACTGAAACTGCTGTACCCAGCTGTATTCAAAGTATTCTTCCTTGGAGGGACAAAATAATTTTTTTGATGAAGTCATGCTAAAGAAGAAATACAAAAGTTTGTCCAACAAAAAGTAAGCGGTGAAACAGAAGGAGATTCTGCTTCCTGTTCTTCTGCTAATAAAAACCACAGATGAACTTTACTTCTGAAACCTTGCCAAATTTTTCAATGGAAAATGTTGGAGAGAAGGAAGGGAGCATGACAGTTGACTAGAAGAATCGAGAGTACATTGGAAATGAAGCAGAGACAAGATTCCAGAGGTGAACAGTAATAAAACCAGTAACTTAATATGGGATTACAATGCAATAATTATATTTGTGAAATATGACACAATAAGAAAATCTAGAAATATTGGACTTTTTCAGAATCTGTTGGATTTGTAGGGCACTCTAAAGCATATGCCCTACTTCGTTATATTAATGTTCAGAAAAGTGCTTTGGGGAGGGGAAGAAGAAGAAGGAGGTTAACTGTAAGTAAAGATTTTCTTTTCTAAAATAGTATCAGTTTTGTGGCATGTGGTTTTCTTTACATCCTATAAACTTTTTCAGTTATTTGTAAGTGGAATGGGGATTGTAAACAAGTACTTTTTTTTCTTTTCTTTCTCCCTTCTCTTCCTTCTTGTTCAGTTTTAAGAAATGTAGGCACTTCAGACAAAACCAAACAGCACTTAGTAGAAGCACAGGCCGCCACATGCGCCTCAGCATGGATAACCGTTCTTTTAGATTAAACCAAGTCTGCAAGTGTGGCTGTCACTTTGGACTTTTGTTCCTATTAGGAGGGTAAAACTTCAATTTCTGAAGGTGTACATAGTTTTAATTGTTAGTATTAACTTAACGGGTTTTGGGGGTCGGCTATTGAGGGGTATGTATATTTTTTGTCCAAGGGCTTTCAATAAAACAGTTTTATAAGATGTGACATAGGCTCAAATAGATATGACAAGAAACTGTATAAATGTTCAACCTGTCAACCAGTGTATGCATGTAATACAAAAGCTGGAACTAGACATTTAACAAAAAAGGTGCTGTACATAAAATGTGTGAATAGCAACTTTTTAATACAAAGTTTCTTTCTTTAATGTATTTAAATGTAAATGGTTTTACAGATAAATGTAAACCAGAAAGAGTATTGAACTATATTAAAAAATGTAGAGTGCAAAAAGCTATGTTACAGGAGACGTGCTTAGAAATAACTAAACATGTGAATTTGATAAAGAAAGGTTTTCAGGATGGTTATTCAGAGGAATATCTGGGCCAAAGGAAAAGAAGAGCACTTGTATTAATTGCAAGAGGAGCACCTATAGTGATAGAAGAAGATAAAAAAAAAAATAATGGCAGATTTGTAGTGCTAAGGGGTTACTTGGAAAGGGAGGAGGATTATACTGGCATATATTTACATTCCACCTTAAACTGCTATAATGGAGCTTAAGAAAATTCTGGGACAAATGATCGTTTTTCAGCATGGATTATTACTTATAGGTAGGTGGGGACTAGAATTTGATTTGCAGCAGTGAAGATGTGTCTAGGGGGCTCAGAAAGGAAAATATAACAAAAGATGGTAGAATTTTGAAGCAATTTATGAAAATATTTGGCATGGAAGATGTGAATTCAGTAATAGGAGTTAGGAGTGAATTTACATATTATTCCTCAAGATATAAAAACTGGGCTAGGCTAGAGAGAATTTACATTTCACAGGAGCATGTTCATATAATTGAAGATCTTAACACTCACCCAATAACTATTTCAAATCATGCACCAATAATAGCTAAACTAAAAGCACATGGTAATGAAATAAAAATAAGATCTGTTGGAAAGACAGCAATTTAAGGAATGGGTAGTAGAGATTATTCAGGAGCTGTTAGAGAAGATAGAAATGTCTACTGAAAACATAGAGTGGGATAAAATTAAGGTGGAGTTTAAAAGCAGGGTGAAAATAAAAGAAAGGGAGCTATGGTTAAGAAGGAACAAAATTTATTTAGAGGGACTGCCAAATATTAGAGTACTGCAGAACAGGGGGAATTTCACAGAATAAGAGGAGGATCAAATGCAGAATGCTAGACAGAAAATAAGGGATTACCTCAATAATATGCACAAGCTTAGAATGATTGCTGTTAAGCAGCTTTTTTTTTTTTTGATAATAACAATAGAGCACAAAAACTCTTAGCACAATGACTCCTGCAACAAGGTAGAAAGGGCTGTCGCCAAACTTAGGGAGCCTATAACAAAGAAGGTAAGAAGAAATCCTCCTCAAAGGTATTAGAAATATTTCAGAAATTCTATGAGAGTCTCTATAAAGCAGAGATATATGAAAATCAGGAAAGATACAAATGGAAATGTTTATGGAAGAATTAAATATGCCAAGGTTAGATGTAGATGAGGCTCAATTACTAATGGTTAGGATAGGAGAAGAGCAGACAAAAAATGTGATGTACAACCAATCTACAGAAAGTCCCCAGGAAGAGATGGCATTCCTGTGGAAGTTTGGAAGCCAGGAGGAAAAAAAACTGATAAAGATCTGGAAGGTTTTATTTAACAGTATCGTAGGAGGAGGAGAAAGTACAGTTTTGTACCTACCATAAATGTAGATGTTCGAGTGCTAATACAGCTGCCGTCAGGTGGGTCCTCGGTCGGCCGAATTCCAAAGTCTAGGTCCGGCGTCGGTTGCTGTCACTTCTTCCCTGACGTCAGTGCGACAGGGGTATAAAAGAACCAGCCAACGCCATTTTCTTCAGTTTTTCTTGCCCCAGATGTCAGGTGCCCCCAGAAGGAAGGCAATACATAAATTTATGTAATAATGCAATGCAGTATAATCAAAAAACAGTAGTTGCAAGCAAATACACCATAAAAGAATACCCCAATCAGGTTGTATGAGGAGGTGTTAGCCATTAGGACTGTCCCAGAGGGGAAGGAGGGAGGGAAACCTGGACTGCAGCTGTATTAGCACTCGAACATCTACATTTATGGTAGGTACAAAACTGTACTATGTTCATCATGCATACAGCTGCAGTCATAACAGATGGGTAGAATACCAAAGCTAAAATAGGGGTGGTAGGCACTAGGTGGAGCCAGGATGCCCTGCAAAACTGCAGTGGCAAAACCTGCTCTAGATTTGGAGTATAAAGGCAGGTGATAGTGCTTGGAGAAAGTATGCACAGAACTCCAAGTGGCAGCTTCCAAAATATCTTTGGTAGGAACCCCCCTGAGGAAAGCTGCAGAGGTAGCTGTGGCCCTTGTGGAGTGAGACCTGATGCCTGCAGGTACAGTTTTACCATGAAGAGTAACAAAATTGTATGCAGTGGGCTATCCATTTTGAGATTGTCTGTTTGGAAATAGGCTTCCCTTGAGCCCCTGTGGCAGAGGACACAAAGAGTTGCTCTGATTTTCTGAAAGGCTTTGTTCTGTCCAAATAATAACGTAGTTGCCTGTGAATGTCCAAGGAATGTAGTAGTCTCTCCCCTTTGTTTTGAGGATTGGGGTAAAAGGTAGGTAAGTGGATAGCCTGATTCAAGGCTACCCTGGATACTACCTTTGGCATAAAGGAAGGATTGGTTCGTAAGGAAACTCTGTCCTGATGGAAAATGATGAAAGGCTGCACAGCCATGAGGGCTTGTAGTTCCGAAACCCTGCGAGCTGAGGTGATAACCAGCAGAAAGGCTGTTTTCCAGGACATATATTGCAGTTCTGTTGAGGAAGCTGGCTCAAAAGGAGGCAAAGTCAGTTTCTCTAGAATGAAATTGAGATCCCAAGCAGGCACTGGTTGCTTCCTTGGGGGTTTTATATTCTTAGCCCCTCTGAGGAACTGTCTTAAGAGGGGGTGAGAGAATAAAGGAGGATCAGTGTTGTATTCTGCAGAAATGGCTGAGGCATGGATTTTGATGGAAGAGAATGAAAGTCCACTGCTTAGCAGCTCAGCTAGGTACTGTAATATTTGAGGTAAATTCAGTATTCCAGGGTTCTGGCCCTTTTTCTCATTCCAAGCACAAAACCGTTTCCATTTGGCTGAGTAGGCTTTTCTAGTAGAAGGTCTTCTGGCCTCCAAAATGACATCCTGTACCTCCTTGGAGAGTAGGGTCTGTTGTGATTTTAAGGAATCTTCCCTGCAGCTAGATTGAGTGTTTTCAGCTGACTGTGAAGAGTTTTGAAGTTGTGCTGAGTCAGTAGAAGAGGCATTAGAGGCAGGATCCATGGTGGGGAATGCGCCAGGCTCCTCAGGAGTGGGTACCAGTGTTGCCTTGGCCAGTCTGGAGCGATGAGAATCATCTTTGGTCTGTCTGCTCTGGTTTTTAATAGAACTTTGGGCAGCAGAGGAAGAGGTGGAAAGGCATAAACTGTCATTGTTGTCCAACTGAAAGAGAGTGCGTCCACTTTCCAGGCCTGAGGATGAAAGGTCCTTGAGCAGATTTTTGCCAATTGGTGATTTCTGTGGGAGGCAAAGAGATCTATGTCTGGCCTTCCCCAAGTTTGAATTATCTTTGAAAAACTTAAGGATGCAACTTCCATTCGTGTGGATCTGTCATATTTCTGCTTAGGTTGTCTGCCAGCGTGTTTTCCTTGCCTGGCGGGAACTGTACTTGAAGCTCGATTTGCAATTCTAGAGCCATGTTCCAAAGAGACATGGCTAGCCTGCATAGGGGGTATGAATGGGTTCCTCCCTGTTTGTTTATGTACCACATCACTGTGGTGTTGTCTGTCCTTATCAATAGCTGGCCTGGATGCAACAGGTCTTTGAAAGCTATAATAGCATTTATTACTGCTAGCATTTCCTTTTGATTGATGTGTAGGTGCTTTTCCTTTTGGGACCATCTGTCCTGAATGCACCGATCTGTCATGTGCACCCCCCCAGGCGTAATCCGAGGCGTCTGTTGTGATGATTTGACTTGCTTGAGGCTTGCAGAATGGGAGACCTGTGTTTCTTTGGCATGCTTGAGCCCAACACAGGAATTCCTTTTGAAGACATGGAATTAGTGGTATTATTGTTTCTAAGCTGTGGCTGTGCTGAGACCATAGGTTTTTCAGGTACCATTGAAGTTTCCTCATATGCAGCTTTGCACATGGGATTAGTAGGATGCAAGATGCCATGAATCCCAGAGCCTGCAGGATTTTCCTTGCAGTCAGCCTGGTGAAAGTTGCCAGTTTTCTGAAGTATTGAGTTAGTTGCCCTTGTTTCTCTGGTGTGAGGTAGGCCATCTGGGTGTTTGTATCCAAGTTGGCACCCAGGAAAATTATTGTTTGAGAGGGTATTAGCCTTGATTTCTTTTTGTTGACTGTGTATCCCAGAGAATTCAACAACCTTATTACAAAAGCCAGATGTTTTAGAAGTATGTGCTTGCTGTCCGCTTGGATCAGGCAGTCGTCCAAATATGGGTATATTTGTATCCCTTGAAGTCTGCAGTAGGCAATTACTGATGCCAGGCATTTCGTGAACACTCTGGGCGCAGTAGATAAGCCAAAGGGCAATGCCGAGAATTGATAATGTGTTGAACCTGCAAGAAATCTGAGGTATCTTCTGCAATCCTGTCTAATTGGGACATGCAGGTATGCCTCCTTGAGGTCCAATGTTACCAGCCAAAACTCCTTGCCCAGCATGGGAAGAAGCTGCTGTAATGTGAGCATCTTGAATTTTGGCACGAGTAAAAATGTGTTTAGGATGGATAGGTCCAAAATAGGTCTCCAATCTTTGCCCTTCCTTGGTACCAGGAATAGTCTGGAATAAAAACCTTGACCCTGCTCTTGTATAGGTACCTCTTGAATAGCTTTCATGTCCATGAGATCTGAAATTTGTTTTTGTGCCTCTGCCCTTTGATTGTGTGGCAGGTTTGGCATGCCTCTCATTTTTGGAGGGGTGTGAAAGTGGAATCTGTAGCCTCTGTCTATAATGTCCAGGATCCATTTGTCTTGTGTGACAATATGCCAATTTTTTGAAAATAATGCCAGTTTTCCACCTAAAGGTGCTGCCATTTGAGCCTTGCTTGGCATGCAAAGGGGAAAGTTATTGGTTCTGCTTTCTGAATGGCTGTGAACTATCCTCACCACCTCTTTGGGTAGGTGCTTGCCATTGTCTGCCTCTAAATGATCCTTGAGATTGCCCTCTACCCCTCGGGCGCCTGTATCTACCTCTTTGGGGTCTGTCCATGGCTGGAATGGCCCAATTTTTTGAAGGCCAATTTCTACTGAAACGTGCAGGTTGTACCTGTAGGAAATCTTTCACCGTTTGCATTGATTTTGCCTTTTCCTCCATTTTCTTTAATACCTCCTCAGCTTTAACACCAAACAATACATCTTTTTGCAGAGGTGCATCCAGTAATTTAGCTTTGACATGATCTGGTAAGGTTTGCTCTTTGAGCCAAGCATGTCTTCGTATGACTGATCCTGTAACAGCAGCTCTACATGAGGCCTCTAAAGCATCAAAACCACATTGCAAGGTATGTTTACCTACTTGTTCTGCACTATGTATCAAATCCTGCAACTCCTTCAAATCTGGTTGCTCAGGTTGTGGCATTTAGCTTCTCAACTGTGATAATAGAAACTGTTGGTACTTTAACATATGGAACTGGCAGTTTAATGCCCTCATGGATAAGGTGGCCGAGGTGTATACCTTTTTCCCCCACCTTTCTAAAGCTCTGGAATCCCTCTCTGAAGGTAATGGATTTTTAGCAGTGGAGGCCTTAATTCCCTTGGGGCCCTGTGAGATAGTTTCTGGGTCAGCCGCATGGCTTTTGTATAGGAATTGGTGTGAGTCAGGAACCCGGTAATACCTGTCAGGCTTGACTGGGGCTGGAGGTAGAGAGTCTGGGTTGAGGCAGGACTCCGAATACACATCATCAAGGATATCTAAGACAGGAGGTATAGCCAGAGGCCTGTGCTGAGGGAGCAAGAGAAAATCCCTAAGCCTTTTCTTGGAGTCTGAGTACTCTTGGCCTTCCCAATGGAAGTGTTCCCTCAAGGTATGCAAGGTTTCCCCAAAAGAGTAATCCTCAGGGGGGGAGACAGAAGGAATGGACTCCTCTGCATCGGAATCTTCAAAAGGGGAGTATGAATGTTCCTGGTCATCAGAATGTTCTGAAATAATGGAAGCCTGGTCCGAGGAGGGGTATTCTTCCTCCACTCTGGGTCTTTTTTCCGGGGGGGGGGTTGAGAACCCCTGATAAGTGTAATTAAGTCCTCAGCCATTTGAGCATTTTTTAGGCATGGGGCCTTGAGAAGGGCCCTGTGGGGTTTGTTTTTTAGAATGCATGGCTGTCTTAGACTTAGTGAAAGCCTTGATGGAAAAAGAAGAGGAAGGCCTGAAGACACCTTGAGAGGAGGCAGACCTGTCTAAACTCTGAGTTTCACCGCCAAGAGTGGCTTCGGTATCTGTAGTCGAGGTGTGGACCGAAGAGCCTGCGACCTCTGGTACAGAGACACCGCCAATGAAGTGTCGTCGGTAGTCAGGGGCTGCGTAGGCACCTCACTGAGAACCGGACCACCTGTAGTCGGCTTTGGCGTGGTGTCGGTAGAGGCTGTGGACCTCGTGTGTCAGTCCTTATCTTTGCGTCTTTTAGTCAAAACTGGAGTCGGAGTATCCAACGACATTATGTAGTTACATTTTTTGCCAAAAAAGTGCTGGGCGAACTCCGCCCGATGCTTAATGGTGCGTTTGTTGAATGTAGCACAAAAACGACAGGCCGAGACATCATGGTCTGGGCCTAAGCAAGGTATGCAGAGGGAATGAAAATCCTTATGCGGTATTTGCTTCCCACATGAAATACAATTATTAACTTTGTCTGACATAGGTCTGAGGCAAGAAAAGTTTCCCCAACGTGGTACTTAGCTTTCAAGAAGACTTCGGTTGCAGATATTCGTAATCACAGGAGCTGGCCGACCGGCACTTGCGAACTGCTTCTGCTTCGGGCACCGCGTGGCAAGAAAGACTGAAGAAAATAGCGTTGGCTGGTTCTTTTATACCCCTGTCGCACTGACGTCAGGAAAGAAGTGACGACAACCGACACCGGACCTAGACTTTGGATTTCGGCCGACCGAGGACCCGCCTGACGGCAGGAAAACCCATCTGTTATGACTGCAGCTGTATGCACGATGAACATGTATAACCATCATGGGAAGAATGTAGTGGTAGCTTTAATACCTAAAGAGGGTAAAGAGTGATCATTCATTCAGGCCCATTCAATACTAAACCATGATTAGAAAGTATTAATTTCTATATTGGCTAAAAGAATGGCAAAAGCAATGCCAAAATTGATAGCTATGGATCAATGTGGTTTTGTAGTGGGGAGGCAAACATTTGACAACATTAACAGAACATTGACAATCCAGAGGGAAGCTGAATGCAAGAAAATACTATTATTGTTTGGTGGGTCTTGATGTCAAGAAAGCATTTGAGATGAGCAGGGCAATGGAAGTATTTGCATTTACTAAGAAATAAGGTAGATTAGGAGGCTATATGAGGGATTGGAAGCAAAGATTGAGGTGGGTGGGGTCCCCTCTGATGACTTCTGCTTGAGCAGTGGAACCAGGCAGGGGTGTCCTCTTTCCCCTTTATTATTTGCATTATACTTAGAACCATTGACAAAGAAAATAAGTGGCTCAAATTCAAGGATATAATTGGTATGGTAGTCGAGAAAAACTGGCTTTATTTGCACATGGTATTATTTTATACCGGACAAAACCAGAAAAATACATTACAGTGCTGTGGAACATTTTGAGACCGTTTCAGATCTTTTCAGGATACAAAATTAATGAAGCTAAAAACAAAGGGAAGTAGTAAATTATGTACCCACACATGAACTGGTTCAGGAATATCCATATTTATAGGGACATGATAAAATGAAGTATTTAGGAGTATGGATTAAAAATTATTCTAGTCTGTCAGCTAAGGATATGTGGGAAAAGACAATGAAGATAACACACAAATTGAGAAAATGGAAGCTTTGTTATATGGATAGCAACATACAAGCAGTTAAAATGTTATTAGTCCTTTTAGGCTTGTATAAAGGTCAGGCATATTTTTATCAAACAGAAGAGAGGTTGTGGCTAGCAATTAATAAAAACCTAAAGGACTTTATCTGGGAAGAGAAGACGGCAAGATTCAAGTGGGATAACATGATTCTTCCTATAGAGCAGGGCGGATTGGGATTACCCAATTTGAATGGGGTATTACAGAGTTACATGGTTAAGACTCCTCTACATAGCACAAGCAGAAAACTATAATTCAAAGTGGAAAGGGATGATGAAGAAACAGGGTGGAAGCTCAAACAAAGAGAGACTGGGATTTTGGATGCAGGCCTTTAAGGAGAATAATAATAATCATACAGAATATTATATCCATAAAGTATCAGAAAGTATTCTAAGAACTAAACCAAGACAGGAATGGAGAAAGGAGATTCTGCTGATAGGGATGACTGCAATTAGGGATAAAGACAAAAGGGGCTGGAACTTATTGGAGAAAACTGGCAAAGGATCCAAGCAGGGGGAAAGATGACAGACTGGGAAGACGCCAAGAATTATTTGGACTGCAGGTTAGAGATTACCTTCCTTATCAAGGATTGATATCAGAGTATAGACAAAGAGAAAAGAAATAGGGGGATTCTAAATGAAAGATCGGCACTGGTAAAGTTTTTAATAGAATCTAGAACAAAAGCTGCCATTAAAAAAGGAATAATTAGAGCATATAAAATATTGCATGATAACTATAAGAACCAGAGAAGGTTAGACAAGATTGGGAAGAGACTGGATAAGCAATTCACAAAGAGACGATGGCAAGATATATGTAGGTCTCCCAAATATGCAACAGAATCCAAAAGATTTAGGATTTCTGTGTGGAAGTGTTTACACAGACATTTTTATAACCCAAGTAGACTTCAGAGAATTTTTCTTCCTATAGACAGCAAATGTTACAGGTATGAAGGGGAAGAAAAAGGTAATTGGGAACATGTTTACTGGGAGTGTGGTGAGTTGGCAGACTTTGAGGATTCCCTGTGGGATGCACTATCAGAGATGCTGGGTGGGCAGATTGGTCTGACAACGAAGATGACTGAGTTATGATACAGAATTGGAACTGCCTAGACATAGCAAGGCTTTGCTGTGCCTAATAATGGTGGCTGCCAAAAAAGCAGTTACTAGAAAATGGAAATAAAAATCTAAACCAACTATACTTTAAGTATTGAATATAGTAACAGAGATAAAACAACAAACTGAGATCTTTAGAAAAGGTTTGGAGCAAAATACATAGGAAAAAATGGGAATTGAGGGAACAACACATAAAAGGGAAGAATGAGTTTTAAAAGGCAGCCAGACTTAAATGAGCCAAGTAATGTTTGAGTGAGAAAGATTGGGAAGATTGTAAGTGATGTACAATGTTTGCAACTGGGGGTGTGTCAGTATGGTTTTGTGATGTAAAATGCTTGCAACTAGGATTGTGTCGGTGTGGCTTGTTTTCATTTATATAAACGTATGCTTGCTATGTAGTAAGTGATGGTTTAATAAAGATGTTTCTTGTTTAAAGAAAACGGCAAGGATTGAATAATGTAATATTGCTTAGGTTATATGATATACTACAATATATGTGAAGTATAATGTTTGTTACTATAGTTTGATTACTTTTATATGAATGTAAATTTGCCTTTGTGACAAGTGATAATTCAATAAAGGTACTTGAAAAAATTATCTGAATTCTGCTTGAGTGTAGTATTATTTTGAGTATATTTTTCAAGGCTAATTACATCCCTGAAAAAAGGCTTAACATATGGGCCTGTGGTTGGTAGATCCCATGAAAGGATTTCTACCATCGGTGCCTGTTTTGTCTTTGGGAAGCTCAGTCCATCTCTGCTTCCAACGAGTACTCCTACTTCAGAAAAAAAGCCCTAAAAGTAGGGTTAAAACTTGACAACTCCTTAAAGCACTCAAAGCTCCTTACTGTAAGCCAGCAGTCCCTGTAGAATACCACCACTAAAACATTACTTAACAGACAAATATAAAGCAATTAAGACAAGAAATACAATTAATAGGAACATACTGTAAAGAAATATAGAACTCATAGATGTGACAAAAGCAACACAACATTAAAATATACAAGGATTTATGTTATTTTACAATAACAAACAAAAATATCACCACAAACAGAAACATTTAGAAGATATACAGAGAAATAGAGAAAGTACACAAGCAAGGTGGGAGGCTGGTATAATGGTTTAGGTCTTTACCTTATAGACAAAAAGTGCAGGCTATGATTCTTACATGGGGTAAATGGCTTGACTTAAAATGGTTCACAAGGGCAGTTAGCCTATTACTAAACCTATGACCCTATAAGCAAATCACTAATTCCCCAAACAAAAATAGTAATTACACTCAAAACAGCAGAAATTAATTAGTTCTTGAGAAAACTCACAAATCTTGTTGAATGAATTTGGATAAGAAAAAAACAATACAGATCTCTGCCGCATTCAAAAAACATACAGCAGATCTGGAGATAAGGTTCCATCCACATTTTTACCTACAAAATGGAATTCTCTATCCTTGCATAGACAATCCCAGCTAATTTAACAATGCCGCTAATCATTCCTACACGGAACACTCCCTTGCTACAAATGCAAACAGACCTACTGCTTTTCTTCTTAAGATACTTTCTTCATACCACTTTTTCCAAAATGTCTTTCATTAAAATAGTTAGACAAAACAGAGTTAATAAAATGGGACAGATGAGTAGATCAGAGAAAAAAAACAATGGTACTAAATATGTCTAATCTAAAAACTATATACAACTATGTACAGTAAAGTATGTGCCTACTGAAATGATATGCATTCAAGACCACCTATGAGATTTCACATGACACAATTACTTCAGTCTTTCTTTCTACCTTAAAATACTTTCATCTTCCTACTTACACTAACTCAACAACCAATCAGCATGCTGCATCAGTCTTCGCAGCAAGTATTTTTCCTCTTACCACCCCTTCTATCTTCAGGTCTTTTCTCCACTACTCATATCTCATCTATGTCACAAAATGATATCTTCACCTTCTCTTAAATTAATATACCATTCTCAAGTATTCCTCTTGCCTGGCAGTCCTCCTCCTTATGACTGCATGTGTAAACAATAAAAAGATACTGCAAAAGCTGTGAATGTATCATTTGTTGCATTTAAAATTATTATTAGTTGTATGTAACTGCTTTTCTTGGATATTGTGTAACTTTTCACTATTTCACTGCTTGGGTCCCACATGAAAATGGGCATTGCCCAGCAGATCTAAAATGGTTAACGAAATGTAAATAAGAAATAAATATGCACATCTTCAACTATCATCAGCCTGGTTAACAGTGGGGAAAAATGTACTCCTTAAAAGTGAGCTTGTTAGCCATGCTAAGAATTAGCCAACCGATAACATGAGCAGTGCAAAAAAATAAAAAAGGCAAAACCAAAATAAGGCACAGATAGATTACTGAAAAAAAGGACAGCATCACACATTCATGGATATCAGAATGCTTAAAACGTACATATATATAAAAAAAACAAAAGAAAAACATCATACACTGGTACTTTAAAGAACAATTTAAACAGTGGCAACAAGCCACAGAACAGCTGGGTCACAAAAAAGGGCAAACTAGTAACTCAAGATACAACAATTGAAAAAAGGATATTCTAGAGTGATTATTTTTTTATTAATGCTATTTTGCCTTGCCCTCAACTCATTACATTGCTTAAATAATTAAAAAATTACAGGCTGTTT